>NW_015162502.1:520681-541722 GCF_001447785.1 Gekko japonicus
GGATCGACAACACATTTTAAAAACACCAAATTAAACCATTTATTCGCTATCTCTGGAGGAGCCAGTTTGGTGTTGTGGTTAAGTGCAGGGACTCTAATCTGGGAGAACCGGGTTTGATTCCCCACTCCTCCACTTGCACCTGCTGGATGACCTTGGGCAAGCCATAGTTCTGATAAGAGCTGTCCTTGAAAAAGAGCAGTTTCTCTCAGAGCTCTCTCAGCCCCACCCGCCTCACAGGGTGTCTGTTGTGGGGAGGGGAAGGGAAAGGAGTTTGTAAGCCGCTCTGAGATTCCTCTGGATAGTGAAGGACGAGGTATAAATCCAGTCTCTTCCTCTTCTTCTTTTACCTCACAGGGTGTCTGTTGTGGGGAGGGGAAGGGAAAGGAGTTTGTAAGCTGCTCTGAGACTCCTCTGGGTAGTGAAGGGCGGGGTATAAATCCCATCTCTTCTTCTTCTCTTCTTCTTAGCAATGATGGGGGGAACAATGGGGTAGGGTCAGGAAATACCTGGAGATTTGGAGGGATGGAACATGTGTAGGGCAGGGTTTGGGGAGGGGCAAGGACTTCAGTGGGGTATAATGCCATAGCGACCTCCCTCCAGTGCAGCCATTTTCACCAGGGAAACGAATCTCTGAGAGCCAGTTTGGTGTAGTGGTTAGGAGCGCAGAATCTAATCTGGGAGAACAAGGTTTGATTCCTCACTCCTCCACATGCACTTGCTGGCGTGACCTTGGGTCAGTCACAAGTTCTCTCAGAGCTGTTCTCTCAAGAGCAGTTTCTGTCAGAGCTCTCCCAGCCTCACCTGCCTCACAGGGTGTCTGTTGTGGGGAGGGGAAGGGAAAGGAGATTGTAAGCCACTCTGAGACTCCTTTGGGTAGTGAAGGGCAGGGTATAAATCCAATCTCTTCTTCTTTTACCTCGCAGGGTGTCTGTTGTGGGGAGGGGAAGGGAAAGGAGATTGTAAACCACTCTGAGACTCCTTCGGGTAGTGAAGGGCAGGGTATAAATCCAATCTCCCCCTCCCCCTCCTCCTGCGGAGGGGTGGGGAATCAAACCCGGATTCCCCCAGATTAGAGTCCACATTCTTAACCACTACACCAAACTGGCTTTCCCAGCATATTCCTGCTAGTTTTGCCAAGTCTAGGAGAGAGTCTGCCTGGGTCCTTATGGCCACCCTCCCTTCAGACGCCTCATGCTCCTTCCAAAACACACTTCCCTTTGTAAGCTCTGTGGCAAGTTCAGCGTTATTCAATACCACAGGCCTCATCCAGCGATCATATTTGCCCTACTGGGGGCCTTGTAAAGTGATGCGCCGGGGGAGCCTTTGCCAGTCATTGTGCCCCAGGCCGGAGGATGGATTCCAGACCTCTTCCCACTGAGCCAAATCCCGGCTGCCCTCCTTGCAGGGGTTACCCAAATCCTCCCCTCGGCTTGTAAAACATCTTTCAAGCCTGTCATGACTTTACAGCTGAATGTGGGACATCAGGATTTTAAAAGTGCAGGAAGGGAGAGGGGGAGAGGGGAGCTGGAATCGAGTCTGGCACAAAACCATTGATTTTGTCCAGCTTCTGGGCCGAGGTTTCCGAAATTTCAGACTGCTCCGGCCCACCTTCTTTTTCAGAACCACAACAATCTTCTTGTTTTGGGTCCGTACATTTATTTTTACAATCTGTGAGAGGAAGAATGGCCCTTCTCCCAGAAGAGCCAATCCCCCAGTTAGGGTTGCCAGGATGTGGTGCAGGGGGAGGGCCCTGGGTCATCATGAGCATGATGATGTCACTTCCAGGGAAAATGTGGCAGCAATGCTGGTAGCTCTAGGAATAGCCGCCACTTCCGGGTTTCCCTTGGAAGTGATGTCATCATGTATGCATTCTTGGTGAGATTTCAAAACAGAGTTGGCAACCCTAGAAGGAGGAGGAATTGGATTTATACTACCCTTTACTACCCAAAGAAGTATCTGAATGGCTTACATTCTCCTTTCCCTTCTCCTCCCCACAACAGACACCCTGTGAGGCAGGTGGGGCTGAGAGAGCTCTTTTGAGGACTATTCGTGAGAGAACAGCTCTGAGAGAACTTGTGACTGACCCAAAGTCACACCAGAAGCTGCATGTGGTGGAGTGGGGTCTCAAACCCAGTTCTCCCAGATTAGAGTTTGCACTCCTAACCACTACACCAAACTGGGTCTCTACCCCCTGTACCTGCTACCCCCTGTACTGAGTAGTAGGATTGGAGTATCAGGTACCAGAAGTCAGGCCAGGCAGAGTCGTTCAGCCCAAACATCAAGGTTCCAGAAAGTCAGACAAGGCAGAGTCAGTGGACATTGCATCCACACCTAACAGCCTCCCTCGGCTGGTTTTTATAGCTATATGCTTAAGGGTCATGCTTGCAGTCAGCTGCTTGGGAATAATCCTGCAACTAATCTTTGCTATCAGCAAGCAGCTGGTATCAGGCCAAGAGCCGTGCACTTTGTCGTCTCTCCTGTAGCTCTGTTCTTAGCCTCCGTCTGTGGTGCTCTAAGGGTGCAGGTGATACTGGAGGGCTGGAAACAACCAACTGAGCTTCACCTGTTGAATCAGGGCTGGACGGTGTCATTGACTTTGCACCAGCTGTTGAATGTGAATCCTGAGAAGCCTGCAGCTCATCTTCCTGCTTGCCAGCTTCTGTTGACTCAGAGCTGGCTGCACAGGGCTCCTCTTCTCCTGAGGAGTCCTCATGATCACTGAGCCCTGGCTGACTCATGACACCCCCTTGTCAAGTCACTTCCTTGAATGGGCCACCCAATTTGAGACTGCCAACAGAGACTTGTGAAGAGATGCAGCGATTAGCACCCCTGGAGGGTGGTAATTTTTTTTGCATTTATGTGCAACCTGACGCAGCAACACGGGAGAATTACCTGCATATTGGGGAAGAAGATCTGAAGGCAACGAGGCTGGAATAGTAAATTACAAAGAGAGCCAGCAGGCAACCTCCTCTGAGGATGGATACTTTATGCTCGCACAATTCTCTCATGGCACAACGGGGAGCCCCAGCTTGGAACTTCAAGCCTATGATTATAATGCTCCTGAGAATGAATGTATTGCATGAAGAACTTCACTGCTCTCCCAGTAAAGGTCTCTTGTCAAAACGATCCTTCCCTTAGGTAATTCTTCACTATTCCCACATGATATAAAATTAGGAAGTACGTGGCTACTGGAATTATTTTCCTGTCAGAGTCAAGCACTGCACGGTGTAGTGGTTAGAGCCCATCAAACTAGGATCTGGGAGACTCGTGTTCAAATCCCTACTCTGTTGTGGAATCTTAGTGCATGAGCTGCGGCTAGTTGCACATACTCAGTCCAACTTACCTCCCAGGGCTGTTGTGAGGATCAAATGGATATGGCAGGAATGTTGTAAAGCATTTTAGGTGCCCGTTGGGGAGAAAAGTGGAGTACTGTCAGACTCCCTGGTCAAGTCACTCTCAAGCACACTGTCTTTGGCAGTGAAAAGCTTTACTGAGTTAAACAAGTTCCAGGTATGAACAGTCAGGGCCAGCTCACTCACTAGGCGAACTAGGCGATCGCCTAGAGCGGGCTGGCCCTTAGGGGCGCCAAACTGCACCCGGCCCTGTACTCTGGGAGTTTCTTGATTATTTGTGTTTTTCATTCTTCCTAAAACGCATTTATTTTTGAAAAATGGTGGGTGCAAGGGGGGGCGGGGCACCTGAAGGGATCCTCGCCTAGGGTGCAAAATAAGCTGGAGCCGGCCCTGTGAACAGTACTGTGTCAGTTCTAAAGCATTTTGGTGGGTACATGCATAGATGTAGACAGTTCAAACTGTAATGCCTCTTAAGGCCCACAGATATTTTTGCCCACCACATATATTAAGGCCCACATGGTATTTTTGGCCACTGTGTGACAGAGTGTTGGACTGGATGGGCCTTTGGCCTGATTCAACATTGGCGGCTCTTATGTTCTCATGTTCTTATATGTCACGTCATGCAGCCAGGCTCCTGCCTCTCTACCCCCCTTTCTATGGGGATATATGATCCCATTGTCTACTACACAAGCTGGCACTGAGAGCTTCAAGGACTTCTCCCTGTGAACCAGAGAGAGGCGCATCTTGAGGAAAAGGTTCTGCTGTCTAAGATAGAGCACTCACACTCCCGTCACTCACTGCCCCCACCTAATGAATTCCCCTTCCCCCAGTGTCTATGGTAAACTATGTGAAGCGAAGCAAAGCATGGTTCGACAAATATAAATAGTTACTAAGTAACAACAATGGCCACAGCACAGTCTCCTGCCTGAAGGCATTCCGCCACCCCAAGGCATACAATGCTTCTCTAATGCGTAGTGGGCCCAGTTGGCAGTAGGAGTCATTTCCTACAGGAGCACACAGGAGTGGCGCTCCGGCAGTAAAGAGCCCAGGGGGCGGGCACATGCAACAAGCCCCGCCCCCTGCTCCCAGCAGCCCCAGGCCATGAGGAGCAAGAAGCAGCCAGGTAAGTTGCAGTGGGTGTTGCCTTCTGACACACTTCTGGTGATGTCAGAGGGTGTGGCATATGCAAATAAGTTATCCTAATGAGTTAAGCTAATGAGCTCCTGCACCTCTTTTTCTACGAAATGACCCCCGGTTGGCAGGATCAGGTTGGGGCAGCAGGTGACCATCGTGAATTGGAATTCAATATTTGCACTCTCCACCCTGGGGCCCCATAGGTGGATCAAAGAGCTCAGATCGGTTCCTGTAGACAAGAGGTACTTTTGTCCTGCTGTCTACAGGAACAGAGGAGTGGATGGGAATCTCTCCTTATGTCCCTCAGTTATTCCTTTGGCCTTTGCATAGAATCCAATCTGGACTGAGCAACTGAAACACATGATCGGTGTTTGTATTGCTGTTCATACTTGGAGGCAGGGATTTCAAGAGTCCATTACCAGGGCACACTGAATGCCAGTTTGGTGTCGTGGTTAAGTGCGTGGACTCTAATCTGGGAAAACCGGGTTTGATTCCCCACTCCTCCACTTGCACCTTGGGCAAGCCATAGTTCTGGCACAGCTGTTCTTGAAAAAGAGCAGTTTCTGTCAGAGCTCTCTCGGCCCCCCACCTACCTCCCAGGGTGTATGTTGTGGGGAGGGGAAGGGAAAGGAGTTTGTAAGCCGCTCTGAGACTCCCTTGGGTAGTGAAGGGCAGGGTATAAATCCAATCTCTTCTTCTTCTTCTTTTACCTCACAGGGTGTCTGTTGTGGGGAGGGGAAGGGAAAGGAGTTTGTGAGCCGCTCTGAGACTCCTCTGGGTAGTGAAGGGCGGAGTATAAATCCAATCTCCTCTTCTTCTTCTTTTACCTCACAGGGTGTCTGTTGTGGGGAGGGGAAGGGAAAGGAGTTTGTAAGCCGCTCTGAGACTCCTCTGGGTAGTGAAGGGCGGGGTATAAATCCAATCTCTTCTTCTTCATCTAATGACATGTTCCATTTTTACATGTTCTCAACATCAGGTTACCAACCTCCAGGTGGCACGTGGAGATCTCCAGCCATTACAGTTGCTCTCCAGGTGACCAAGATCAGCTCCCCTGGAGAAAATGGCTACTTTGGAGCATGGACTCTATGGCAACGCTCCCTCTAAGCTGTGGAGTCCTGTGCGCAAAAATTCTACTTTATGAGCTACCGGCACTGAAGCGGTGAGCGAGCGATTTGGCCACTGCATCAGTTTGTTTGCTCTGGAGCCCTCCGTCCTGAGCGAAGACAAAAAGGTGTGAGCCGGAGGCTAAAAAACTGTGAGCTCGCTCACACGAACTCAGCTTAGAGGGAACACTGCTCTACGGCCATGGGGGAGGGTGCAAACGGATATCAGACGCCTTCAGATGAGCCTATTCTTGTATTGTATTGGGTTAGCCGTTTTTACTTCCAAGTTTCCCCCCCGGAATTGACATCATTAGGCTTGTGCCACAGCCTTCCCCCCATGTCCTCACCCCCAACCCTCCCAACAAGGACAACTCACAACCCTTTTGTGCAGAGACCCAGAGGCATTTTCCTCTGCCTCTACACTGATCCCAAAGGCTCTTGAGCTGTTTAATGAGTCTGAGAGAACATAAGAACATAAAGAACATAAGAGGAGCCAATGCTGGATCAGGCCAATTTTTTATTTTTTTTATTCTTGGGATTTATATCCCGCCCTACCCATACGGCCCAGGGCGGCTTGTCCAGTCCAACACTCGGCTGTTACACAGAGGCCAAAACATACCAGGTGCCATCAGGAGGTCCAGCAGTGGGGCCAGGACATTAGAAGCCCTCCCACTGTTGCCCCCCTCCAAGCACCAATAATACAGAGCATCACTTGCCCCAGAGTCCCTATCTATACCTTGTGGCAAATAGCCACCAATGGACCTCTGCTCCATATGCTTATCTAATTCCCTTTTGAAGCTGTCCATGCCTGTAGCCGCCACCACCTCCTGTGGCAGTGAATTCCATGTGTTAATCACTCTTTGGGTGAAGAAGGACTTCCTTTTCTCTGTTCTAACCCGACCGCTCAGCAATTTCATGGAGTGCCCAGGAGTTCTTTCACTGAGTGATAACGAGTATCGGGCTGCTAGCTGATGCAAAGATCTAGCAGTCCGATTCTCACCGGCTTGTAAACTAACTTGAGGGCCAGACGCAACGCCCTCCTGGGTCAGCTGTGGCTCACAGGCAGTCATGTGCCAACTTCCAGTGTACCTTCTTTGGCTTGCAACCAAGCAGATCATATATTTATTTATTTGTTTGTTTATTTATTTATTTATTTTATACCCCACCCTCCCCGCTGAAGAACAGGCACACACCATGTTGGTGGCCTCCCCCCTCCAATGTCCTACTGTGGTATGCCGATGCAATTCATCCTGACTCTGTAGGCGGAAGCGGCAGACACAACCGGGGAGGCACACAGGAGCAAACGGCGAGGTGGCGAGCACGCCATTTCAGGAAATTAGCTTGGTTTCCAGAAGTTCCTGCGGCCCGCTGAGAAGAGACCCCGACGAGTGTCTTTCTCTTCCCCCCTCCCCTCCCTCGAGTGTGTTTGGAGATGGGGGGGGGTAATAAATAATAAAAAATGCATATGGAATTTGAATATGAATGATAAGAACAGCTGTGTGTATCCATTATGAATGAACATAAACAGAGATGCATAAATGGAGATTTTTGGGGGGCTTTGGGAAGAATTAGTGTCTTTGTTCCCGGATTTTTTTCCCCCTATCAGAGTTTGAACCAAAGCCATTAGCCGAAACTCCCCTGCAGCATTCGAAGCCAGAAGCCTCATTTTGTCTTGGCTGGGAGCCACCCCTGAATTCTCTTCAACAGCTCGGTTAGACCTAATCCTAACAAATTTGCCCGGAGAAGTGGGTCTCTTATTACACAGCCTCATTTGAATTCTTTCCAAGGTTAATTTCGGCTACCTCTCTTTCCAGCATCTCCCTCCCCCCGTCGCCCCCCCCCTTGCCGACCACCATTTCCCATGCCCCCCTCTCGTGCTCGCTGTCTCCTTCCCCGGCCCGCAGAGAGCAGCTCTGATCTAGACGTCGCTCAAGCCCAAAGACGCAATTGGTTTTAAATTAGAAAATAATACTCCGTGCGTGTTTTTTTGCTTTCTTTTTTCACCGCACGGGGCTATGAAGTTTACCCGGAGGGAGGTTCTAAAGCCAAGCGATTTACTTGGTGAAATTAATTGTAGCTTTCATGGGTATGAAGTGGCCCCAGAGGGCAATACCCAACAGGCATTTACTCTTGTAATGTTATTGACTTAGTTTATAATCTGATTCCAGTTACCCGATTTCCTCCCGCCCCCTCCTCGCTACCATCTCTGTGCCACCGCGGCCTCGAAACGCTTTCCTTGTCTTTATGGCCCTTTCTGCTGCAAAGTTATGGGCCAGGCGTCCCAGAGTCTCTGAGCCGAGTGGGAACGCCGTCCTCCGAAGGGCCGCTTGCCAATGGCAGGCAGGGAACGGAACCTGGGAGTTTGGATCGCGTGTTTATAAGGCCGGAGGGGTTCACGGCTTGCAGCCGACTGCAGCAGGGGGGGAAATCAGAGGCTTGAGGAAAACCAAACTGACTCGGGAGACAAAAGGCAAGGGGGAACAAATTTCGTTAGCAAGAGTGTCTGTTGGATCCATCTTTGAAAACCCCCTGGGGAGGGACGCCAGGACCAGCAGCTATTGAAAAGTCATAAACAAAAGACGAGGATACAAAAAGGTTTAGGGTTCCCAGCCTTCAGATGGGGTCTGGAGCGCTCCCGGAATTAACAACTGATCTCCAGACCAGTGTTCCCTCTAAGCTGAGTTAGTGTGAGCTGGCTCACCATTTTTTAGCCTCCAGCTCACACATTTTTGCCTTAGCTCAGGAAGGAGCTAAGTGCCCCAGGGGCTTAGCTCACAACACTTGGAATTCACTGCCACAGGAAGTGGTGGCGGCTACAAGCATGGACAGCTTCAAAAGGGAATTAGATAAGCATGTGGAGCAGAGGTCCATCAGTGGCTATTAGCCACAAGGTATAGATAGGGGCTCTGGGGAAAGTGATGCTCTGTCTTCTTGGTGCTTGGGGGGGGGTCAACAGTGGGAGGGCTTCTAGTGTTCTGGCCCCACTGGTGGACCTCCTGATGGCGACTGGTATTTTCGGCCACTGTGTGATACAGAGTGTTGGACTGGATGGGCCTTTGGCCTGATCCAACATTGGCATCTCTTATGTTCTTATGTTCTTATGTAAGGACGGCTCCAAAGCAAACTGATTTATGCAGCTGCCAAATTGCTTGCACACAACCTTGATACCAGTAGCTCACAGTAGCTCACAAAGTGGAATTTCTGCTCACAAGACTCCACAACTTAGAGGGAGCATTGCTCCAGACTACAGGGAGCAGTTCCCCTACAGGAAATGACCAGAGTTCCCTCTAAGCTGAGTTAGTGTGAGCTGGCTCACCATTTTTTAGCCTCCAGCTCACACATTTTTGCCTTAGCTCAGGAAGGAGCTAAGTGCCCCGGGGGCTTAGCTCACAACACTTGGAATTCACTGCCAGAGGAAGTGGTGGCCGACTACAAGCATGGACGGCTTCAAAAGGGAATTAGATAAGCATGTGGAGCAGAGGTCCATCAGTGGCTATTAGCCACAAGGTATAGATAGGGGCTCTGGGGCAAGTGATGCTCTGTCTTCTTGGTGCTTGGGGGGGGCAAGAGTGGGAGGGCTTCTAGTGCCCTGGCCCCACTGGTGGACCTCCTGATGGCACCTGGTGTTTTTGGCCACTGTGTGACACAGAGTGTTGGACTGGATGGGCCTTTGGCCTGATCCAACATTGGCGTCTCTTATGTTCTTATGTAAGGAGGGCTCCAGAGCAAACTGATTTATGCAGCTGCCAAATTGCTCGCTCACAACCTTGATACCAGTAGCTCACAAAATAGAATTTCTGCTCACAAGACTCCACAACTTAGAGGGAGCATTGCGGGTCCAGACTACAGGGAGCAGTTCCCCTACAGGAAATGACCAGAGTTCCCTCTAAGCTGAGTTAGTGTGAGCTGGCTCACCATTTTTTAGCCTCCAGCTCACCGTCACTGGGTTCTGCCCCCAGTTCTCCATGATAGGGTTTCTGAGCCCCCAGGGCACTGGCCCCTTCTGCTGATCAGCTTGCCAGAAGGGGGACTTAGTGGCAGCAGAGAGAGGCCGAGGCCTCTGTCACCGGCAATGCAGCAACGACGCTCCTGGCTTGCTCCAGCAGTGATGTCATTGAATCACCAGCGGTGCAGGGACACTCTGGTAATAGGGCAAAAACTCTATGGCAAAATGGCTTCTGCCGTAGAGTTTTCCCCCAACAAATTCTAGAGCATCCTGCATTGCCAGCAACGCAATGGTGTCACTTGCAATGCATGCTAGAAGAAGAGAAGAAGAGATTGGATTTATACCCTGCCCTTCACTCGGAGTCTCAGAGCGGCTTACAAACTCCTTTCCCTTCCCCTCCCCACAACAGATGCCCTGTGAGGCAGGTGGGGCTGAGAGAGCTCTCTCGAGAACTGCCCTTTCAAGGACAGTTCTGACAGAATGACGGCTTGCCTAAGGTCATCCAGCAGCTGCAAGTGGAGGAGTGGGGAATCAAACCCGGTTCTCCCAGATTAGAGTCCGCGCTCTTAACCACTACACCAAACTGAAGGAACATCACCACATTCCTGGCAACCGCCTAGGCCTCTCCCCACTGCCAGTAAGACCCCCACGGGTTGCCAGGGGGTGCCTTGCAACCAGACTTCAGGAATTCCCCAAGCTGGGATTGGCAGCCTGAGGACCAGATTGAAAGGGAATGCTCACTCAGGGAAAAGCGTTTTCCCATGGGACTTTCCCCTCGCGCCGTTCCCGATTGCAACCGGGCCCAGGCAGAGCTGGGACCTGGCACGCCCTGTTTCACCCCCACTGGCCAGTCTGATCGGAGCAAGCCTTCGAGTGCTGCCTCCATTGCGTGGCTTACTCGTGACTGCCGGCAGCCATCCAGGGACTCTCTTGGTGAATAAAAGGTCCCATCCACCCCGGTCCCGAGAAGACTTGGTAAGGGATCAGACGCGTCTGTCACTCGGCGGTCGGTCTCCAAGCTCATGCTGGAGAAGTACCCGCTGGCCCGGTTCCTGACAGCTCCCCCCGATTCGTATGGGAAATGCTTCCTCTCCAGCCCGGCGGCCTGTTGCACTTGAAATCTTGCCCTCAGCTCTGGTCGTGATCACGTGCCTCGGAACAATAGGGACCCGACCTCTTGCCGCAAAGGGGGACAAGTCCCAGGGTGTGCCAAATAGCCTTCTGAGCCAGAATGCCCTGTGGGGTGAGCAAATCTCTCCTTCCATCCCCCATCTTTGTTTATCCGTGCTGGAAGGAAGCATAAAACACTCGGGTTTTTTGCCTTGTAAACTTGCGGACGGAGCAGATTGCCGCTTGAAACCTACTGGGCATCTGGATGAGATGTTTTTTATAGAGATACATATTTGTTCAGCATATGTTTGGAACTGCACATTATGCTATAATCGCCTCGTAATGGGTTTGTTTCTCTGCTTTACGGGGTTTTCTTGCTCCTCTTTTCTCGGCGTCAAAATAAAACTTCATTTCCCCTGTTTGTTATCATCCCGGTTGTTAGGTTTGACAAGGAAGCGGGGCGGAGGTATCTCAATAAAACCATTGGGCTGTGCAGAGAACTCCCAAGGAATTGACAGTCAGTCACCATATCGAGGGGAAATCTCTTGTCCCTCTGTGCCATGGCGGCCAAATGGCAGGGGTTTTCAGGCCTGGAATTTGTCCCTTTGGTCAGTTACCAGAACTGGAAGGTGCAATGCACAGGAACACACAGGGGTCATTTCCTGCAGGAGCGCACAGGAGCGGAGCTCCGGCAGTAAAGAGCCCAGGGGGTGGGCACATGCAACAAGCCCCACCCCCTGTTCCCAGCAGCCCGCAGTCAGAGCAAGAAGCAACCAGGTAAGCTGAAGAGCCAAAACAGTCCAAAACAGTCCAGTGGCACCTTTAAGACCAGGTTTTATTCAGGTACAAGCTCTCCCTCCTCTGTGAGGGCAGATCTGCACGTTCCCTCCCCCCCAATAGCCAACAATCCAAAGCAGTCCAGTGGAGCCTGAGCGGTGGGCGTTGCCTTCTGACACACTTCCGGTGATGTCAGGGGGTGTGGCATATGCAAATAAATTATGCTAATAGATTATGCTAATAAGCTCCTGCACCTCTTTTTCTACGAAACGACCCCTGCACATGACACTGTGTTATACTGAATCAACCACTGATTCGTCAAGGTCAGTCCTGTCTACCCAAACTGGCAGTGGCTCTTCAGGGTCTCAGGCAGAGGTCTTTCCTGTCACTTACTGCCAATACTCCCTCTAAGCTGTGGAGTCTTGTGAGCAAAGTCTACTTTGTGAGCTCCTGGCATTAAAGTTGTGAGCGAGCGAGTTGGCAACGACATAAATCAGTTTGCTCTGGAGCCCTCCTTCCTGAGCGAAGACAAAAAATGTGCGAGCCGGAGGCTAAAAAAACTGTGAGCTAGCTCGCACCAACTCAGCTTAGAGGGAATACTGCCTACTGCCTGCTCCTTTTTAACTGGAGATGCTGGGGATCGAACCTGGGACCTCCAGCATGCAAAGCAGAGGATCTACCACGGAGCCACGGCCTCTCCCTGAGAACAAAACAATGACAGGGGGAAAAACAAAACCATTCCAGCAGTCATTTTTGTGCCAATCCATGCATATTTATTCACTGTCACAGTGCACACGCACACATGGCTGGTCTGCCCTTGTGCATCTTAACTTCAAAGTAGTTAACTTAACTTCGAAGTAAACCCCACTTTAATGACCACATAGCATACACACCAGCAGCCTGATTCCCCGGGAGTGTAGTCTCACTATATTCAATGTGCATGCAGTAGATTTGCACAGGATTACGGTCCAAGGATCTATCTAGACTTAGAGACTGATCAATGGCACAGCGGAAGAGAATCACTCCAGACGGCCGATGGGGAACTGCATAAAACAAATAAACAGACAACGCTTGTATAAAAGCCAGTAAACCAGGGCTATTTTTGGGCAGGAACGCACAGGAACAGAGTTCCGGCTGGCTCCCAAGTTGGCCACGCCCAGCAGGAACTCATTAGCATAATAGGCCACCCCCAACAGCAGAAACTCATTAGGATTGGCTACATTAGGGGTGTGTGGCCTAGCATGCAAAGGAGTTCCTGCTACAAAAAAAGGCCCTGGGTTTGGACAACAAACAAGGTAAACAGAATAAGAAGGGAAAGGTGGGTGTGGCTGGATGACCACACTTCTGGTAACATGGGGGTGCAGCCTAATGTGCTAATGAGCTGTGCTGTCAGGGGTGTGGCCTAATATGCTAATGAATTACTGCTGTTGGGCGTGGCCTATTATGCTAATGAGTTCCTGCTGGGCTTTTTCTACAAAAAGAGCCCTGCAGTAAACTATCTCCCTATTGCTCTAGTTTCCCATGTGCAGGGTATGGTTGCCAGCCTCCAGGTGGGGCCTGGAGATCTCCTAGAATTACAACTGATCTCCAGATGACAGGTCCAGTGCCCCCGGAGAAAATGGCTGCTTTGGAGGGTGGGCTCCAGTGTTCCCTCTAAGGGTGAGGTCACACACTCCAGATAAAGCGGGTGGGGGGGGGGAGCAAGGCTATTTCCTCCGGAGGAATTTGACCCGCAGTTGCGAGATCAACACCTCCCTTTGAAGCTGCTGGGGCACAGCCCATCAGTATGTGATCAGACGCAACTGTGGGTGAGGGGTTTTTTTTTTTTTTGCCATTTGTTTTCCAGGCGCTTAAATAAGGAACTGATGAATTACACCTCCGCAATGAGGGCTCCCTGTGGAGTCTGTGATGATGCGCATACTGAGAAGGGGGGGGGGACAACGGCACAGAGTTGGGATGGCCTGACCAGAACATCCCAATGGCACGAGAGTGCTCTGGAGCAATCAGACAGGGGAAAGTCCATCCGTGGCCCATCGTAACCCATTTACTACTGGATTTCCCCCAGTGTCTTTTAACTCCACTTCTCTGGCAGAGCAGAACGGATTGCCGACGGCTGCAAATGCGCTTCCCAGGTGTTGCTGTCTCATTGCTCCCTTTGAATCCGCCTGGCATTCGTGCCTTTGTTGTTCAGTCGCACAGTCGAGTCCGACTCTTCTCAACCCCATGGACCAGATCACGCCAGGCCTTCCAGTCTTCCACCATCCTCTGAAGTTTGCTCAACTTCATGTTCGTTGCATCTATGACACTGTCTAACTATCTCATCCTTTGCCGTCCCCGTCTTCTTTGACCTTCAGTCTTTCCCAGCATCAGGGTCTTCTCCAGTGAGTGCTCCCTTCTCATTGGGTGGCCAAAGTATTTGAGCTTCAGTTTCATTATCTGGCCTTCCAGGGAACAGTCAGGGTTGATTTCTTTTAGGATTGACTGATTGGATCTCCTTGCAGTCCAAGGGACTCTCAAGCGTCTTCTCCAGCACCATAGTTCAAAAGAATCTATTCTTCGGCGCTCGGCCTTCCTTACAGTCCAACTCTCGCAGCCAGACATGACTACTGGGAATACCATTGCTTTGACCATGCGGACTTTTGTTGGCAGGGTGATGTCTCTACTTTTTATCATGCTGTTTAGGTTCGCCATCGCTTTCCTCCCAAGGAGCAGGCGTCTCTTAATTTCATGGCTGCTGTCCCAGTCTGCGGTCTATCCCGGGTCTAATTGTGCATCTGATCACAGCCTAAGCTGAGTGAGTGTGAGCTGGCTCACAGTTTTTTAGCCTCTGGCTCACACGTTTTTGTCTTCGCTCAGGAAGGAGGGCTCCAGAGCCAACTAATTCATGCATCAACCAAATCACATGAGCGGCTCACAACTTTAATGCCAGCAGCTCACAAAGTAGAATTTTTGCTCCCAAGCCTCCACAGCTTAGAGGGAGCAGGGCCTGCAAGACGGAGCTCTTCCACCAGGCTTTTGAGTAGGGGCCGCTGCCCCCCGCCCCCCTGTTATATTATCATCATGGGGGGTGGAAGAGGCCCTAGGAAGAAAACATCTTAACTCTTGAATATCTGAAAAACCACTGAACGGCTATGGGGAACCTCTGGACTTGGCCCGTCATCTTTGGGGTTGTTGGAAATGAAGATCAACGAGCACTTTAAATTTAAATTTGTACTGGGATTGGTTCCTGCTGAAGTCCCTCCCCTCCCTAAACCCCGCCTTCCACAGGCCCCACCCCCAAATCTCCAGGAATTTCCCAACTCGGAGTTAGCAACCGTAGTACAGGGATTTAAATAAATAAATTAAAAAAAACCACGGACAGCATCTAAATTTAGAGTCTTCTGCCTTCAGTCTGAACTGCTGTGGTCCTATCAGGGCTGTTCCCATGTAATTAGTTCCAATGTGCAAATTGGTAGCAGGCCGGGAGAACAGGGGGACTGCATTAATGGCATCCGGTCTCCGTGCACGAACAACACATGGAGAAACCTGCCCCTTGATTAGAAGCATGTGAAGGTGGCTGGTGCCATTTCCCAGGGTGCACTGGGGGCAACCACATCCCACCTCAAACCAGCTGCTCTCTGGAGACCAACCAGCAAGCTCAAAGCACAAGCCTCGCCTCTTCTGTCCGACTGACCCAGGGCCCACGGTTGCATTTGTGAGTCCGCTCCCGGCGAGGGTTGTCATCAGTGTTCCCTCTAAGCTGAGTTGGTGTGAGCTAGCTCACAGTTTTTTAGCCTCCAGCTCACGCATCTTTGCCTTAGCTCAGGAAGGATATGGCTCCAGAGCAAACTGATCTATGCAGCAGCCCAATCGCTCGCTCACAACCTTAATGCCAGGAGCTCACAAAGTAGAATTTTTGCTCACAAGACTCCACTGCTTAGAGGGAACATTGGTTGCCACCCTCCAGGTGGGGCCTGGAGATCTCCTGGAATCACAACTGAGCTCCATGCTACAGAGATCTTTCCCCCCTGGGGGAAAAATAGCTGCTCTGGAGGGTGGGCTCTATGGCATGACACCTCTCTGAGGCCCCTCCCCTCCCCAAAACCCATCCTCCCCAAATGCTACCCACCTACTCAATGAAATTGGGCACGCAATGAAATTGGGCACTCAATGAAATTGCTGAGCGGTCGGTTTAGAATGGATAAAAGGAAGTCCTTCTTCACCCAAAGAGTGATGAACACATGGAACTCACTGCCACAGGAGGTGGTGGCGGCCACAAGCATGGACGACTTCATGGAGGCAACAGTGGGAGGGCTTCTAGTGTCCTGGCCCCACTGCTGGACCTCCTGATATCACCTGGTATTTTTGGCCACTGTGTGACCAAGTGTTGGACTGGATGGGCCTTTGGCCAGATCCAACACTGGCTTCTCTTATGTTCTTACCCCCAACCCTTCTGGAATTTCCCGAGTGTAATCTCCGGATTACAGTGATCAGTTCCCCTAAGGTTTGCCAGGTCCCTTCCCCCCCCCCCCAGCCACTGGCAGGGGATGAGGCTTTAGGGTTGCCAGCCCCAGGTTAGGAAACTCCTGGAGATTTGGAGATGGCACCTGGGGAGGGCGGGGACCTCGCCGGGGTACAATGCCATGGAGCCCACCCTCCGAAGCATCCGTTTCCTCCAGGGGAACTGATCTCTGTCGCCATTTTGGTGTAGTGGTTAGGAGCACGGCTTTTAATCTGGGAGAACCGGGTTGGATTCCCCACACCTCCACATGCAGCTGCCAGTGCGACCTTGGGTCAGTCACAAGTTCTCTCGGAGCTGTTCTCTCAAGATCAGTCCTTGAGAGAGCTCTCTCAACCCTGCCTACCTCCCAGGGTGTCTGTTGTGGGGAAGGGAAGGGAAAGGGATTGTAAGGCACTCTGAGACTCCATCGGATAGTGCAGGGTGGGGTATAAATCCAATCTCTTCTCTTCTTCTTCTTCTTCTGGAGATGAGCACCGGGAGGCTGGCATCCCTAATTCCCCTGGAGAAAATGACAGCTTTGGAGGGTGGACTTTATGGTCTCGGGAAAACTGAAGTCCTTCCCTGGGCTGCACTCCAAATCTCCGGGAACTTCCCAAGCCTTAGTGGGCCACCCTGTCCCGGAGCATCTCAGCCCCTCCACCTCCTTCACGGCCCGGAAGGCTTTTTCCTTTCTAACTTTTTGAACAGATCTTTGGCACAGATATGTCCATACAAGGCTTGTTTGTTTCCCCTGCTGATTCCCTTATGGAAGGAGTTGCTCCGGCCGTGTAGAAGCGCAGCTATCTTACGATCCTGGCTCTAATTCCTTTTTATATATACATTTAAAAACAACAACAACAGATTTAATGGACGAAGTCAAGTGGACGGAGGGCAGAGTTTTTGCCCCAGTCTGTCGCCTTGAGGCTATTGCTGAGCGAAATTTCTGCCACGTAATCTACTCCTGCGCCACGCTCGTCCCTCAGACAGAAGGCTGGAAAACCTGCTCTAGACTCTCTGGTGGAGCATCGGCTCTCAAGATGCCCCAGGGCTTAATACGTCATTCCCACAACCAGAATGCGGGCCTCAGGTGCCTAGAGATTTGAGCCTGAACGAAGGCTGCATGATTTTGGTGCCTTCCAGTATTATTCTTTGCCACAAGCAAAGTCCGTCGTTCTGATCAGCGGTGTAGCCAGGATTTTTTGGCCTTGGGGCAAGGCACATTATCAGGGGCCCGTGTTCCCTCGGCTATTTATGCACCGCCACACAAAGCACAGGCATGATTACAAAATAGTTGCTGTGTTTAACTTCCTACCCAGTCGTTCCTTCCTCTCCCGCCTCCCCTTCCCCTCCCCTGGCTTTTATTTCTTGGCGAAGAAGCATCAGAAATGGTAGGGCGATTCTGCCTTGGCTTTTCCCTCCGTTGCTGTATGAAACCCGCCTTGGAGCAGAAATTCCCCTCTGCGTTGCATGCCGCTTTCGCTTTCTCTGATCATTGGATTTTATGGTATCTTCAGCATAGATTTATGGCGGGCTTCTCAAGTACTTACCATGATTCGGCGGGGGACGAAGATGTCTTCGCAGGATCATTCCTCCGTGGACAACAGACGTGCCGCACCCAGAGGTCATTTCGGGGGGGGACGCGGGGGGGCGCAGTCCCCCCGGGGGAGGGGCAGGGGGGCAGGGCACATGACGAAGCCCCACCCCTGCTTCCGGCAACCCCGCTTCCAGCCCTCATTCAGCCAGGAGGAGGCAGGAGAAGAGGGAGGGTAAGTTGCTTCCTCCCCGCCTCTCCCCACCCCTGCCTGCCTGGGCCAGGGAGGGCCTTGGCGAGGCTTCCTCGCACTCCCGCTGGCCTTGCAGGTCCACCGCCGGGCCCCTGATGTCAGGGGGTGTGGCATATGCTAATGAGTTATGCTAATGAGTTCCCCTAGCTCTTTTTCTATGAAATTACCCCTGGCCGCACCATGCTGTCGCCAAGAAGTGACGCCGGGCGACGCTCTGGCAATGGGGCCAGAAACAGTGTCATTTCCTGGCGACGGCATGGTGCGTTACAAGGAGAAATGTTCCAACGGGGAGCATGTGTCCCCCGCCGGATTGCGGTAAGTACTTGGCAACCCTAATTTATGGCCATTTAGGGGTGACTTTGCAGTCAGTACAGTGTTGCTCCAGGGTAGTTAAATGTGGGTTTGAGCTGCACCTTTTCGTCCCAGTTGAGAAAATTCAGAGCGAATGCTAGAATCGGCCATATATGGTTGACAATTCCAGGTTCGGCCGTATATGGTTGACAATTCCAGGTTGGGAAATTCCTGGAGATTTGGAGGTGGAGCCTGGGGAGGGACCTCAGCGGGGTGTAATGCCATGAAGTCCCCCTCCCCAAAGCAGCCATTTTCTGCCGGGGAACTGATCTCTGTAGTCTGGAGATAGGGTATCATTCCAGGAGATCACCCGGCATCTGGAGGTTGGCAACCCTAGGTATAGGCTAGAGTTAGAAATAAAAACCTGCTGTGCGTTTTTCACACGACAAAGTTTACTACATTGTTCACTATGAAGAACGGGCAAGATATATTCCGATCACTAAATTGCTCACACAACACCTCTAAAATGACGTCTGCAAAACGAAACCCTCAGCCTTACCATTTTGGTAAGCAGCTGTGTCCCTGCTATGGGCGCAGCGGGTTTTGAAAACCTGAGCTGAGAAACAGCTGGAAAAATGGCCTCCATGGCGACACTCTAGGAATTCTGTCATCTCTGTGGGCTTTTCCATAGAGATCGGGGGGAATTCCTAGAGTGGGAGTCCCCGATCTTTTTGAGCTTGTGGGTGCAACCACAAAATGGCTGCCACAGAAGTGTCAGCTATGCTGCCATGGGGATTGGGGAGTTCATTCTGTGTCTTGTTAATTGTTATTGCATTCCTATCCCTACTGCTCTGCTTTTTGCTGAAACGCTTATCTCTACAGATGTGCTGGAGGAGGTTGTGTTGTCTGGAGGACTCCTATGTACCGTGAGAGACTCCTGGTTCTCAGCTTTAGCCGCTTAACAATTGCCTGACTTATCCCGCGCGGGAGGGTCCCTAATTGGCCGAAGCCATGGGAGGGTGCATACGAATACCCTATATCCTATTATGCTCTACTGGCTGTGGCCATTTTTAACAGTGCCTGTGTTACTGCATCTATAGCTTTGCAATAAAAGTATAACCCTTCCTGAATGCATATACTTCGTTGTTAGCCATGGGTTCTGACAAGAAGGCAGAAACGGATGCCACAGAACCACAAAATGGATGCCAGAGAAGGCAAAGCCGCACACCCTCCCAGTTTAGTCCCTTATAACTCAGCTAGGTAGAAGAAGAGGAGGAGGAGGAGGAGGAGGAGACTGGATTTATACCCCGCCCTTCGCTCCAAGTCTCAGAGTGGCTCACAAACTCCTTTCCCTTCCCCTCCCCACAACAGAGATCCTGTGAGGTAGGTGGGGCTGAAAGAGCTCTTGACAGAACTGCTCTTTCAAGAACAGCTCTGACAGAACCATGTCTTGCCCAGGGTCATCCAGCAGCTGCAAGTGGAGGAATGGGAAATCAAACCCGGTTCTCCCAGATTAGAGTCCAAACTGGCTCTCTTGTGCATGGAAGGGAAGTCACATGGGTGCCACCACAACGCAGTGCCATTGGACAGCATTTGCTTTAATCCGTTCGCCTTTTACCGTACCTTCAAAGACAAATGGGGACTTTTCACAGGCCAAATTCTTCCCAAGAATCACAAGTTCCTAGTCCATAATGTAGCTTCATTATTGACTCCTCCAGGGCTCCCCAGCCACTTTGGTATAGTGGTTAAGAGTGGTGGACACTAATCTGGGAGAACCGGGTTTGATTCCCCACTCCTCCACATGCAGCCAGCAGGGTGACCTTGGGTCAGTCACAGTTCTCAGATCTGTTCTCTCAAGAGCTGTTCTCAAAAGAGCTCTTTCAGCCCCTCCTACCTCACAGGGTGTCTGTTGTGGGGAGGGGAAGGGAAAGGAGATTGTAAACCGCTCTGAGACTCCTTCGGGTAGTGAAGGGTGGGGTATAAATCCAGTCTCTTCTTCTTCTTCTACAGTTCCCCCAAAAGTGAACTTGACTACCAATACTAAACACCAAGTGAAGGGCAGGATATAAATCCAATCTCGTTCTCCTCCTCCTCCTCCTCTTCTTCTTCTGCTTCTTCGGCTTCTTCTGCCTGTGGGCACCTTCAGAATTCTCACAGCAGGTGGTGGGCACAACTACAAAATGGCTGCCACAGCAGGTAGAGCGGTGCACGTGGAGGATGCCCAAGCGCAGGGAAGAGGCGGGGTAATTCTAAAAATACACTGGGAAAGATGAGGGACATAGAATAAAACCAGCCCTGTGGTGGGTAGGGTTGCCAGATCTGAATTGGAAAATACCTGGAGACTTTGGGGGGATGGATCCGGGAGAGGACGGGGTTTGGGGAGGGGAGGGGCCTCAGCAGGGAGGAACCTCAGCATAGTAAAGTGACATAGAGTCCACCCTCCAAAGCAGCCATTTTCTCCAGGGGAGCTGATCTCTGTCAGCTGGAGATCAGTTGTAAAAGCGGGAGACCTCCAGGCCCCAGCTGGAGGCTGGCAACCCTAGCGGTGGCAGCAGCAATTCGAAGAACATTATTTTAGCCTGCACACCCAATCAGATCTCCACTCCAGTGACCAATCAGAAGCCCTGCTGGTTAAGAGCCCCACCTGGCTCCACCCACTTTCTAAAAACAATCAATCAGTGCCAGGAAAGTTGCCAGGGGTTGTCATGGCACCCACAGGTACTGCGCTGGGGCATCCTGGATTACTCGAGGCAAAGAGTTGAGGAAGGACAGCACGAGAGAGCCAGTTTGGTGCGCGGACTGTAATCTGGGAGAACCGGGTTTGATTCCCCACTCCTCCACTTGCACCTGCTGGATGACCTTGGGCAAGCCGTAGTTTTGATAAGAGCTGTCCTTGAAAAAGAGTAGTTTCTGTCAAGAGTTCTCTCAGCCCCACCTGCCTCACAGGGTATCTGTTGTGGGGAGGGGAAGGGAAAGGAGTTTGGAAGCCGCTCTGAGACACCTTTGGGTAGTGAAGGGCGGGGTATAAATCCAATCTCCTCCTCCTCCTCCTCCTCCTCCTCC
>NW_015162502.1:541742-544966 GCF_001447785.1 Gekko japonicus
TCTTCTTCTTCTTCTTCTTCTTCTTCTTCTTCTTCTTCTTCTTCTTCTTCTTCTTCTTCTTCTTCTTCTTCTTCTTCTTCTTCTTCTTCTTCTTCTGATTTCATCGACTATTTTATTCCCTCACCACTGGCTTTCCCTCTGCATGTGTGGGCATTTCTTTCTCTCCACAGTCCCCCGCCTTATTCTCGTCTCCCCTCGAGCCGCCTGGATTTATTTAGCACTTGTGTTTAATAACAGCATTGGAGTGACAGCTAATTACGTTCCCCAACGCCCAGCATGTCGGCACATATTGTTTGCATGTGGCTCAGCGCAAACTTTCACTTGCAGCCCGTCACAGAAAGAGAACCGGCCTCTCATTGGTTCTTCGGCTTTGGCCTTTTCCTCTGGGCAGATTCAGCTTCATCCTGGATTCAAACCCATTTATGCTGGCGTTGGAGACACAGGCTAGAACCAGACCCCAGGGCCTAACCTAGGGAGGGTTATGGGGAGCTGTTTCTTGGGAGGAAAATTAAAAACTTATGATTGCCATAGAGTTTCTAACAATTTGTAGAGCGACCCTTGTCACTTCTGGGTAGCTCTAGGAATCATCAGGAACTCTATGGTCAGAACTTCCTGTGAGTTTATGAGGCCTCATATATATATATGTTTTTAATTCTTCCCAGGACAATCATACCCCCCTTTGGCCTTAGTTTCCACCCACTGATCAGTTGAGCATCGCTGGATAACAGCTGGAATTGGCTTAGGATTGACAGCAACTGGGGGAAAGGGGAGGGGGAAGAAACTCAACCCAAGATGAAACTGCGAACCAAAGGGGTAAGCTAACAATGTATATTATAAAAGTACAAATATTTATTAGGTTGTACACATGTTAAGCTCCTGCCAACCTAGCAGTTCGAAAGCAAAAAACTGCAAGTAGATAAATAGGTACCACTTCGGTGGGAAGGTAACAGTGTTCCATGCGCCTTGGTGTTTAGTCATGCCGGCCACATGACCACGGAAACGTCTTCGGACAGCGCTGGCTCTTCGGCTTTGAAATGGAGATGAGCACCACAACCTTAGAGTCGGATTCGACTGGCTTTCGAGCAAGGGAACCTTTACCTTTACACATGTTAAAACATATACTGATAAAAATCTTTATCTAAGCATCAGACTTATAAAAACGTATCAAATACTATTACATATGATGGGTAAACACTTTCCTACTGAAGACCAAACGCGTTTCGGCCCCTTTTAACATGTGTAACACCCTCATAAATATTTGTACTTTTATAATGCACATTGTTACCTTAGGATTGACAGCTCCAGGTTGGGACATTCCTGAATATTTGGGGTCAGGAGTCTGGGGAAGTAGGGTTGTTGTCAGCTCCCAGGGTGGGGTTCCCCTGCTTCTGGGGGTTTCAGTTCAGTTGGCCAATGGGGAAGCCCCACCCCCCAAGCCCCACCCCCAAGATTGACCACCTGCCGGGGAACCTTTCATCAATGCAAGTTTCCCCAATGGAAGAAATTTCAGATCCCCAAGGAAGGTTTCAGGCTGGGGGGAAAGGTGCAGGGAAAGGACTTGTTTTGCCCCTCCTGGTGCATCACGGGCTTCCCATAGAGAGGGTTGCCAGCTCTGGCTTGGGAAATCCCTGGAGATTGGGGGGCGGAGCCTGGGGAGGGGTGGGAGCCCAGGAGGGACAAGATGCCGTAGAGTCCACCCTCCAGAGCAGCCGACTTCTCCAGGGGAACTGGTGCCTGGCATCCGGAGAACAGTTGCAATTCCCAGAGGATTTCTTAGAAATTTGGTGGGTGGAGCATGCCAAGGGGAGGGTCTCCAGCAGGGTATAATGCCATACGGTCCACTCTCCAGAGCAGCCCTTTCCTCCATTCTGAGAGCGAGTCTGGTGTAGTGGTTAGGAGCGCGGACTCTAATCTGGGAGAACCGGGTTGGATCCCCCACTCCTCCACATGCAGCTGCTGGTGTGACCTTGGGTCAGTCACAAGTTCTCTCAGAGGTCTTCTCTCAAGAGCAGTCCTCGAAAGAGCTCTCTCAGCCCCACCTACCTCACAGGATGTGTGTTGTGGGGAGGGAAAGGAGATCATAAGCCACTCTGAGACTCCTTCAGGTAGTGAAGGGCAGGGTATAAATCCAATCTCCTCCTCCTCCTCTTCTCCACCTTCTTCTCCACCTTCCTCTTCTTCTTCTTCTTCTTCTTCTTCTTCTTCTTCACCTCCTCCTCCTCTTCCTCCTCCAGGAGAACTGGTCTATGAAGCCCAGAGATCCATCATAATTCCAGGAGATCTCCAGCCCTCACCTGGAGGCTGGCAACCTTAGGGATCAGTGTTCTGCTTGGCTGAGTGAGACCCAGAAGGGTCACTCTTTTTAACAGCCTACAATAAAGACCTTTCTTTTTAAATGTGGACGAATGTGTCTTTTTCTAACAGGGTTTTATTTCCCCCCCTGACTGCAGTGCGGTATAATCTTCTGCTCTGCCTGCCCCCCAATGATCTTTTGACATTGTCATTTCTTTTATTGGTCTGCCCTGCTGCGGTAATTGCCGCTTTGAGGAAACAGCTTATTCCTTTAAATACATGTTAAATCAACAAGACCTTCTCTCTGTGCCGGTTTCTGGGATGGAGGTTAGATTGGAAACGGTGGCCTTTGGCATAGGGGTGGGAGCCCTGGCTCTGGGGTCAAATCGCGGGGAAGATCCCCGGTTCAGTCCCCGGCATCTCCTGCTGTAAGATCTCAGGAAGCTGGTCTCAAAGCAGACCCTTTTTTCCCTGTGTGAAACTCTAGGAGGGGAGAAGAAGGATTGGATGTATACCCCACCCTTCACTACCTGAAAAAGTCTCAGAGCGGCTTACAAACTCCTTCCCCTTCCCCTCCCCACAACAGACACCCTGTGAGGTAAAAGAAGAAGAAGAAGAAGAAGAAGAAGAAGAAGAAGAAGAAGAAGAAGAAGAAGAAGAAGAAGAAGAAGAAGAAGAAGAAGAAGAAGAAGAAGAAGAAGAGATTGGATTTATACCCCGCCCTTCACTACCCAAATGTGTCTCAGAGCGGCTTACAAACTCCTTTCCCTTCCCCTCCCCACAACAGACACCCTGTGAGGTAAAAGAAGAAGAAGAAGAAGAAGAAGAAGAAGAAGAAGAAGAAGAAGAAGAAGAAGAAGAAGAAGAAGAAGAAGAAGAAGAAGAAGAAGAAGAAGAAGAAGAAGAGATTGGATTTATACCCCGCCCTTCAC
>NW_015162502.1:545135-566924 GCF_001447785.1 Gekko japonicus
AGGAGGAGGAGGAGGAGGAGGAGGAGGAGGAGGAGATTGGATTTATACCCCGCCCTTCACTACCCAAGGGTGTCTCAGAGCGGCTTACAAACTCCTTTCCCTTCCCCTCCCCACAACAGACACCCTGTGAGGTAGGTGGGGCTGAGAGAGCTCTTGACAGAAACGGCTCTTTTCCAAGAACAGCTCTGACAGAACTATGGCTTGCCCAAGGTCATCCGGCAGGTGCCAGTGGAGGAGTGGGGAATCAAACCCAGTTCTCCCAGATTAGAGTCTGCACACTTAACCACGACACCAAACTGAACGTCAGTGCTAGTTGGAGGAAATGGCATTGAGCCTTGATGGACCTATGGTTGGCCTTGGCACAGAGAAGCGTCTTCTGGTCAGATTGGATTCACAGTTTCACGTTGCAGGGATTCTCAGGCAAAGATGTCAACAAATTTAGTCGTCGACTCAGTGCGCGACCGCAATAAAAAAAGGCAAGTGATACGCCCGGGGATTATCCGGAAGGGGATTGGAAACAAATCAGCTAGTATCATAATGTCCCCGTATAAATCTATGGTGTGGCCTCATTTGGAATACTGTGTACAGTTCTGGTCACTGCATCTCAAAAAGGATATTATGGCATTGGAACAAGGTGTGAAAAGGGCAACTCAAATTATTAAGGGGATGGAAAACCTTCCCTCTGAAGAAAGGTTAAAGAGGTTAGGGCTCTTTAGCTTGGAAAAATGATGACTGAGGGTGTGACGTGATAGAGGTTTACAAAACCTTTTCTCCCTTTCTCACAATACAAGAACTCGTGGGCACTCCATGAAATTACTGAGCAGTAGGCTTAGAAAAGACAAAAGGAAGTACTTCGTCACCCAAAGAGTCATTAACACATGGAATTCACGGCCGCAGGAAGGGGTGGTGGCTGCAAGCATAGACACCTTCAAGACGGGATTGGATGAACAGGTGGAGCCGAGGTCCATGAGTGGCTGTTAGCCAAAAGGTCTAGATCAGAGGTGTCATAGAATCATAGAATGTTAGAGTTGGAAGGGACCTTGAAGGTCATCTAGTCCAACCCCCTGCACTCTGCGGAAGCATAGCTGAAAGATAGCCCTACATACCTACAACATACCCGAAAGATGGTCGTGCAGCCTCTGCTTGAAAACGTACAGTGAAGGAGCATCCACCATCTCCTGAGGCAGTCTGTTCCACTGCTCAACCACTCTTACAGTTAGGAAGTTTCTCCTGATATTGAGCCGGTAATGACTCCCTTGTAATTTCCACCCATTACATCTAGTCTTGCAGTCCGGAGCAAGAGAGATTAGATCTGCTCCATCTTCTACGTGACAGCCCTTCAAATACTTGAAGACTGCAATCATGTCCCCTCTAAGCCTTCTCTTTCCCAGGCTAAACATACCCAACTCTTTCAGCCTTTCCTCATAATATAAGACTTGGATTCCAACCCTCTCACCATCCTGGTTGCCCTCTTCTGGACACACTCGAGCTTGTCAACATCCTTCCTAAAACGTGGTGCCCAAAACTGGACACAGGACTCCAGGTGAGGCCTGATCGTAGCAGAATAGAGCGGAACTACCACATCCCTTGATCTGGACACAATGCTTCTGTTAATACATCCTAAGACTGCATTAGCTTTCTTCACAGCCACATCTCACTCCTTTGTTACAAGGGCCGGATCTGACATAAATGTCACTTTGTTGGACCAGGCCATGTGTGCTGTAAAACGTAATGCCAGGTACCGGAGATATAAACTGTATAAAGGACAGCAGCTGGTAAGCTCCAAGTTGGTGTACCCTCACTGCAAGGCAGGGGTCATTTCGTAGAAAAAGAGCTAGGGGAACTCATTAGCATAACTCATTAGCATATGCCACACCCCGGGGCCCGGCGGTGGACCTGCAAGGCCAGCGGGAGTGCGAGGAAGCCCCGCAAAGGCCCTCCCTGGCCCCAGGCAGGCAGGGGTGGGGAGAGGCGGGGAGGAAGCAACTTACCCTCTGCTTCGTCATGTGCCCCGCCCCCTGCACCTCACCCGGGGGGACTGCATCCCCCCGCGTCCCCCCCGAAATGACCTCTGCTGCAAGGCCCCATAGGCTGGGAGGGGGGTGCAAAGGAAAACCCACATGGGTGGACTGGAGAGCCAGTGGTGCAGTGGTGCAGCACTGGGCAGAGGCTCCCACACTGCTTGACTGCTGCAGACAAGGTTGTTCCACCACGCTGAAGCCACAACCGGAGTGGTTCAACCCACTCCCCTCCCCAACCAGTGTTCTGTTTCCTCCCTCGCACCAGCTGCTCACAGACCACATAAGAGCCCTGGACAGGCCGGTTCTGGCCCTCGGGTCTAGACCTCTGGTCTAGATGGAACACTCTGTCTGGGACAGTGATGCTCTGCATTCTTGGTGTTTGGGAGGCCACAGTGGGAGGGCTTCTGGTGTTCTGGCCCCGCTGGGGGACTTCCCAATGACACCTGAGTTTGGTCCACTGTGTGACACAGAGTGTTGGACAGGATGGGCCACTGGCCTGATCCAGCATGGCTTCTCTTATGTTCTTATGACCTATGGTCGGCCTTGGCATGGGGCAGCGTCTTCTGGTCAGATTGGATTCACAGACCGATTCCCCACAAGCAGCTATGCCGCTATCGCTCTTTCGTTTCCCCCGGTTGTATTGGTCAATTTCACACTATTCGCTGCGTGGCCGCATTTTGACCCGCATCTCCTCCCAGATTTCCCCCACATCTTCTCGATCCTCCACAACTTAGAGGGAGTATTGCTCCAGAGCAAACTAATTTATGCAGGAGCCAAATGGCTCGCTCACAACTTCAATGCCAGTTGCTCACAAAGTAGAATTTTTTGCTCACAAGACTCCACAGCTTAGACGGAGCCTTGCTTGGTGGTCTCCCATCCAAAGACTAAGCAGGCCTGATCCTCTTTAGCCGATGAGATTTCAAAGCAAGAGACGAACAGAAGAGTTTATGCCATTCCCTGCTCCTGCATTGTGACCCTGGGCTTCCCTGGTGGTCTCCCATCCAAGAACCATCATCCAGGGTCATAAGAACATAAGAACATAAGAGATGCCAATGTTGGATCAGGCCAAAGGCCCATCCAGTCCAACACTCTGTGTCACACAGTGTCCAGAAATACCAGGCGCCATCAGGAGGTCCACCAGTGGGGCCAGGACATTAGAAGCCCTCCCACTGTTGACCCCCCCCCAAGCACCAAGAAGACAGAGCATCACTTGCCCCAGAGCCCCAAGCTATACCTTGTGGCTAATAGCCACTGATGGACCGCTGCTCCATATGCTTATCTAATTCCCTTTTGAAGCCGTCCATGCTTGTAGCCACCACCACTTCCTGTGGCAGTGAATTCCAAGTGTTGATCACTCTTTGGGTGAAGAAGGACTTCTTTTTATCCGTTCTAACCCGACCGCTCAGCAATTCCATGGAGTGCCCACGAGTTCTTGTACTGTGAGAAAGGGAGAAAAGGTCCTCTTTCTCTACCTGCTCTTTCCCATGCATAATCTTATAAACCTCAATCATGTCACCCCTCAGTCATCGTTTCTCCAAGCTAAATAGCCCTAAGCGCTTTAACCTTTCCTCATAGGGAAAGTGTTCCAACCCGTTCATCATTCGAGTTGCCCTTTTCTGCACTTTTTCCAAAGCTATAATATCCTTTTTAAGGTGTGGTGACCAGAACCGCACACTGTCGACCCTGCTCCCGAGATCTGTTGAGATCAGGCCAGCCTGGGCCATCCAGGTCAAGGGATTGCCAGATCAGCGAGTGTCATCCTACCTGTATCCATTCCCCAGGGTGAGCCCTGAAAACTTGCTCTGTCAACTCCCTGGGACAGATGCCTCGTTTGCATCAGAAAGGGGGGGGACATGCTCAGTGAGTAGGTTTGCCACCTTCCAGGTGGGGCCTGGAGATCTCCAAGAATTCCAACAGATCTCCAGATGTCAGAGATCAGTGCCTCTGGACAAAATGGCTGCTTTGGAAGGGCAGACTGTATGACATTAGACCCTACAGAAGAGAAGAAGACTGGATTTATACCTTGCCCTTCACTCGGAGTCTCAGAGCGGCTTACAAACTCCTTCCCCTCCCCACAACAGACACTCCGTGAGGTAGGCGGGGCTGAGAGAGTTCTTTCCAGAACTGCCCTTGAGAGAACAGCTCTGATAGAACTACGGCTTGCCCAAGGTCATCCAGCCAGGTGCAAGTGGAGGAGTGGGGGATCAAACCCGGTCCTCCCAGATTAGAATCCCCACATTTAACCACTACACCAAACTGGTCCCTCTCCTCCCCCAAACCCACCCTCCCTGGGCTCTGCTCCCCGAATCTTCAGGAACGTCCCGACCTGGAGTTGGCGACCCTGTTAGCAGGGCTGGACTAGGTGGATGCACTTGCTCTTTTCCATCAGAGGAAGTCTGGGCCGTTCGACACCCCCCCACCTCAAATCTATACATCACGTACAGGGGGTAGGTATATTACGTCATGCTGTGATTTATTTTGCTCCCCCACTTCTCAGTGAACTTTCTCGCCGTGTAAATAATAACAGAATTAAAGTTATTTTTAGGGCTGGCCTGCCTCCTCGGCGTTCCCTTCCCTCTCCAGCCTCCCCCCTGCACACCCCAGTTCCTCCAGCCCCCAATAGGAGCCACATTGTTCTCCTTGCTTGCCTTGGCAAAGGCCCAGGCCCAGGGTTCAGAAGTTATTACTATAAAAGTCAAATTGCTCGGAGTCGGGGGAGTGGGCTGGCAGGAGGTGTGCGGAGAGGGAGGCGGTGGCTGGGGGGGGGAGGCAGGAGACGCAACGGAATGAGAAACTTGGACGCCTTCCAGCCTGGAACAACCCGGAGAGTTCCGCCGAGTTTGATCTGTCTCCTGCCATCCCCTCAGGAGCCTCGTCTTTGGCGGGGAACCAGCGGGCGGCGCATGGGCCAGAGTCCGGCCCGGGGACGATGGAAGAATTGGCCGCCAAGCTGGCGATTCATAAAACGAACCGAGAGAGGCTCAAACACTTTTCCACGGGGGGAGGAAAGGTTCCTGATAGAAACCAAGATGGCCAGCGCCGGCTCGGCTGTTGGACGAGGGCCCACGTGGGCTTTGAAGTCCAAACCTCTCATCGCGGAGGTGTTACGGTCCCCCCGCCTGGAGATTAAGGAGTGATGGCTCTTTTCTAGGAACCTCCCGCCCTTTCCTGCCTCTTCCACTTGAGCTGTGTAAGGCGAGATCGCCTGAAAATTCTCCTTCCCCCCGTTTTGGAGTTCTGAGGAAGAAAAGATGGTGAACAGGCCAACTGAGGCTGGAAGCTCATGATAGATTATTCAGGGAGCCCGAGAGGATAAAATAGAAAGTGTCCTGTGGTGTGTTCACACTCATTTCACTGTCAGCTCCATTTATAAGAAATGACGTGCTGGAATAGATCACAGTCCAACGTTCTGTTGCCAGAGAAGGCCGGCCAGATTCGCTCTGGGAATTCGTGCGAAAGAGACTGTTCTCTCCTGGGGTTCGTTCCTTGGCATCTGGCGTTCGGAGATAGACTGCCTCTTGCCACGGATGCTCCCCTTCAAAGCCGTTCTGTCTGAAGAAGAGAAGAGATTGGATTTATACGCCGCTCTTCACTTGGAGTCTCAGAGCGGCTTACAAACTCCTTTCCCTTCCCCTCCCCACAACAGACACCCTGTGAGGTGGGTGGGGCTGAGAGAACTCTGACACAAACTGTTCTTTTTCAAGGACAGCTTTGCCAGAGCTTGTGACTGACCCAAGGTCACATCAGCAGGTGCAAGTGGAGGAGTGGGGAATCAAACCCGGTTCTCCCAGATTAGAGTCCGCAAGCTTAACCACTACCAAAATAGATTCTGATAGACTTGTCCACCACTGAACGGGTCTTGTCACTTTTTAAAGTCACTGCTGCTGGCCAGCACCACATCTTGGGAGAACCAATTCTGTACATTAGTGACTGGGTCAATACGTTTTGTATGCTGTCCGCTGGGCTTCAAAAGCCTGCGTTGCCTCAACTCATCTTCAACAGCCCATCAGAAGAGAAAAGTGTGAACAATGGGAGGGGGCTGTGGCTCAGTGGTAGAGCATCTGCTTGGCATGCAGAAAGTCCCCGGTTCAATCCCCGGCATTGCCAATTAAAAGGATCCAGGTAGTAGGTGGGAGAACTGGGTTTGATTCCCCACTCCTCCACATGCAGCTGCCGGTGTGACCTTGGGCCAGTCACAAGTTCTCTCAGAGCTGTTCCCTCAAGAGCAGTTCTCAGTCAAAGCTCTCTCAGCCCCACCTACCTCCCAGGGTGTCTGTTGTGGGGAGGGGACAGGAAAGGAGATTGTAAACTGCTCTGAGACTCCTCCAGGTAGTGAAGGGTGGGGAATAAAGCCAATCTCTTCTCCTCTGCTGTTGTCAAGTCACTTTTGACTTATAGTGATGCTGTGAATGAAAGACCTCCAAAACATCCTCGCATTAATTGCGAACTGAAGGCTGTGGATCCCCTTATGGAGTATCCCCCTCTCACATCCGCTCAATGTTGGCTTCTTTTTGCATGTGGGTAAGAATGACCCGGAGCTGCGGTGGCTCAAGTGGTTAAGACGCTGAACTGCAGGCTGTGGAAGGTCAGTAGTTCAGCAGTTCAAGACCCGGGTTGCCGCATGACGGAGTGAGCTCCCGTCTCTGGCTCCAGCTCCTGCCAACCTAGCAGTTCGAAAGCAAGAAATTGCAAGTAGATAAATAGGGACCACTTCAGTGGGAAGGTAACAGCGTTCCGTGCGCCTTGGTGTTTAGTCATGCCGGCCACATGACCACGGAAATGTCTTCGGACAGCGCTGGCTCTTTGGCTTTGAAACGGAGATGAGCGCCGCAACCCTAGAGTCGGATTTGACTGGCTTTCGAGCAAGGGAACCTTTACCTTTACCTTTTTATGAATGACCTGCCTGCAGGAAAATCTCCCTCAGACCTCACAGTTCTGAGATTGCCTCCTGATTGAAAAGAGGGAAGCCCAAAGACAGGACTCACAGAGAGCTGCAACAGGCAGCCTCTGCTGAAGGACAAGTCATCCGGTTTCATCTGTGCACTGAGAGTCCTTGAAAGACCCCTGAGCTGCAGAAACACACCAGGATCGTTTCCCTTCATAAGGAGCTGACTGGAAGGCGGCTTGGCCAGAGCAGTGAATCAAACAGAGACACAGCGGGCTGCCTCTCCCACGAGCGGGCATTTTTGGTCCTGCAGAAGCCTCCGCTTCATTTCTAACAGCGCACGCCGTGTGACACACAGGTTGGGAATTACCAGGTTAACTAAAAACCCTCTTTTTTAAAACCCCCTCTGATGATGTAGCCAAGTGGTTTGAAGTGTTGCATTATTAGTTGGAAGAGCTCCGCTCTTTTCCCGCAGTAGGGAGATATTTTAATTTCCTCTTTTCGGCTCCAAACTTATCCAAAACTAATATCTCCAGCAAAACATAATAACCTATATTTTAAAACTACGTTTCGTTCTTTTTAATCATTACTAATGGGGAAAATGCGGAGGCGGGGAGGGAAGTCGCAGCTGCAGTCTCTGCATTTGACCCTGGGGGATAAGCGTCAGCCCGTGCGTGCGGCCCCGCTCCACACCACACCCTGCACAGCAGGCACAACATGTACTGTTAGGGTTGCCAGCTCTGGGTTGGGAAATACCTGGAGATTTGGGGGGTGGAGCTTGGGAAGGGCGGGGTTTGGGGAGGGAAGCCAGCGTGGTGTAGAGGATAAGAGTGGTGGACTCTAGTCTGGGGAAGAGGAGTTGATGCTCCACTCCTCCACATGAAGCCTGGGGTGAGTGACTCAGCATGCCAGGACATTGGGGGGGGGGGTGCTACATCACTCTAAGTGGGTAGGGGTCCTATCTCCTTGAAAGGGATGCCTCTCCTTCTCATAACCTGGGAGCTGCCCTCTGACCCCTCGTCTCCCTTTGTCCTCTCTCTGGCTGCACATGGCCTTCCATGGAGACACATGTAGAGACAATGCCCTCATACTCTCACACAGAGGTCATTTCGGGGGGGATCGTGGGGGAACACAGTTCCCCCGGGTGAGGTACGGGGGGCGGGGCACATGACGAAGCCCCGCCCCCTGCTTCCGGCCGCCCCGCTTCCGGCCCTCATTCAGCCAGGAGGAGGCAGGAGAAGAGGGAGGGTAAGTTGCTTCCTCCCCGCCTCTCCCCACCCCTGCCTGCCTGGAGCCAGGGAGGGCCTTGGCAGGGCTTCCTTGCACTCCTGTCGGCCTTGCAGGTCCACCGCCGGGCCCCTGATGTCAGGGGGTGTGGCATATGCTAATGAGTTATGCTAATGAGTTCCCCTAGCTCTTTTCCTACGAAACGACCCCTGCTCCCAAACACATAATGTTGGGCAAGCTGTCCATTTGTGATAGGGAAAGTACTATTTAGATTAGGGTTCTTTCTCTTCTTTGGGCAACCTGAATGTGAACTCATCTACTTATAAGCATATGGAGCAACCTGAATGTGAACTGACCTACTTATAAGCATATGGAGCAGAGGTCCATCAGTGGCTATTAGCCACAAGGTATAGATAGGGGCTCTGGGGCAAGTGATGCTCTGTCTTCTTGGTGCTTGGGGGAGGGTGTCAACAGTGGGAGGGCTTCTAATGTCCTTGCCCCACTGGTGGACCTCCTGATGGCACTGGTATTTCTGGCCACTGTGGGATACAGAGTGTTGGACTGGATGGGCCTTTGGCCTGATCCAACATTGGCATCTCTTATGTTCTTATGCTCTTAAAATGTGAGAGAGGAGAATGATGGAAGCCGCTTTCGGTCCCCACTGGGGGGGAGGAAGATGGGGCACATATGAAGCAAATAATAAATAAATAAGATGCCATTAAAAAGGGTCGATACCACTCTAATGGTAGAAAGTGAAGAGGACCTAAAGAGCCTCTTGCCCAGGGTAAAAGAGGAGAGTGCAAAAGTGGGCTTGAGGTCCATCAGTGGCTATTAGCCACAAGGTATAGATAGGGGCTCTGGGGCAAGTGATGCTCTGTCTTCTTGGTGCTTGGGGGGGTCAACAGTGGGAGGACTTCTAATGTCCTGGCCCCACTGGTGGACCTCCTGATGGCACTGGTATTTCTGGCCACTGTGTGACACAGAGTGTTGGACTGGATGGGCCTTTGGCCTGATGATCCAACATTGGCGTCTCTTATGTTCTTACTTGAATAAATGTAAGTTTCCCTTCTTTGCAATATATTTCTTTGGAGACACATTGACTGCACTCTGTATCATGTTTCTATGACTGGGCAAAGTTCTGCTATATTAACCAAATATCCCAACACACAGTTCTCTCAGAACTCTCTCAGCCCCACCTACCTCACAAAGTGACCGTGTTGTGGTGGGGAGAGGAAGGGAAGGAGATTGTTATCCAATGAGACTCCTTTGAGAAAAGTGGTATATAAAAAACAACTCTTCTTCTTCTCCGTGGGGTATAATGCCATAGGGTGCAGCCTCCAAAGCAGCTGTTTTCTCCAGGGGAACAGATCTTGATAGTAATCGCAATAGGGTGAGATCGCCAGGGGCCACCTGGAGCTTGGCAATCCCATGAGCTGCAATTGTTTCTACTATTTTGGAACTGATAGAATTCTGACTGTGGTCATACTTGGCCCCAGACCACCTTTGCGCCTCTCTCATGCTCTACACATGCACATACATGAGTGTTAAAGGTAAAGGTTCCCTTGCTCGAAAGCCAGTTGAATCCGACTCTAGGGTTGCGGTGCTCATCTCCGTTTCAAAGCCGAAGAGCCAGCGCTGTCCAAAGACGTTTCCGTGGTCATGTGGCCGGCATGACTAAACACCAAGGCGCACGGAACGCTGTGACCTTCCCACCGAAGTGGTACCTATTTATCTACTTGCAATGTCTTGCTTTCTTTTTTTTTTAATAAAGATTTTATTGGCTCCCCTAAAAAGGGGAGGTATTTCGCTTAAAAGAAAAAATGGGAAGGGTAGACAGTGGGAGAAAGAGAAAGCTGAGTGATATATAAACTGGTAAATTAAACTGTTAGTAATGTCCAATTAATCTTCTTGGGCTTCTTCTGTGTGTTGTCAAACTTCTTTTCTTAGTCCTGTCACATGTAGTTCTCTGTTAGTATGTTAGTAATGTTCCTTTGAATTTCTGTTAATAAAAAAAAATCTCTTCTGTGCACATTCAGAACCGCTTCTTTGCGTGCTGGGTACTTTTACTATCGCTGACGTGGAGGAGCTTCCTCTGTTGTCTTCTCCTTCCGGCTTGTTAGATCCTCCTTCGGGTTGTTGTTAATACTCTCAGTTCATGCACTATAAATCCTCTTCCTTTCATGCCATTACTGGAGGTCCCAGCTTTGAGAATGGTATTATTTTCATTTTCGCTTTTATATCCGCTCCCAAACTCTCTATGGGTCCTCCTCGCAATTGTTGACTTATATAAGCGCTTGCCAGGCACTTCTCGCTGTCACAATTCAAACTTTTCCGTTTTACAAAACTCCCGTCGGATTCACAGCCATAAACAGTCCAAACATTCAACAGCCGGCTCTCGCACACAAGCAAACGCCCAGACGGAAGTCCCTCCCTTCTTCTCCGCTCGCTTTTGCCCAGCTCCGACATCTTTTCTTTTTTGTTTACTTTTAGAAAGTTCTTAAAATGTGCTCCAGAGAGACAAAACTTTTTCCCGCTTTGTTTCAAATACATCAAAGGAAAACATCACTGTCCGCTCAATCCATTCCCCCCCTCCTTTTCTTTTTCGCTTATGCAAATGGAGGGTTAACCTCTTCGCCTTTTTCGCTGGGAGGGGGGGAAACGTTTTTAGTTCTTTTTCTCTGCATTTTGATAGGTTGGCAGGAGCAGGAACTAGAGACGGGAGCTCACTCCGTCATGCGGCACACTCGGGTCTCGAACTGCTGAACTACCGACCTTCCACAGCCTGCAGTTCAGCGTCTTAACCACTTGAGCCACCGCAGCATGAGTGTTGCTAATATCTTATTATATAATATCTTATTGCAATGGTCGTTGACTTTTCCTGATCTGAGACCTTCATAGAACTACAATTGCCAACCTCCAGGTGAGACCTGGGGAATCTCCCAAAGTTACAGCTGATCAGGTCTTCCGGGGAAAATGGCTGCTTAAGAGGGGGAACTCCCTGGCATTATGTTCCCTTCCCTCCCCCCCCCAACCCTGCCCTCCCCAGGCTCCACCCCCCAAAATCTCCAGGAATTTCCCAACCTGGACTTGGCAACACTACAAATCCCCAAGAAGCAGGATGGGACCTAAAGAGAAGCAAGCACATGACAGGATGTCATGTAACATGACAGTCACATGACAGGAAGAGGAGGAGCCTGATTTGTCTTTCTATCAATCTATGAGGGCCAGTGTGGTGTAGCGGTTAAGAGTGGCAGACTCCAATCTGGAGAACTGGGTTTGATTCCCCACTCCTCCCCATGAAGCTAGCTGGGTGACGTTGGGTCAGCCACATGTTTTTCAGAGCTGTTCTCTCAAGAGCAGTTCTCGAGGGAGCTCTCTCAGCACCACTGACCTCGAAGGCTGCCTGTTGTGGAGAGAGGAAGGGAAGGAGATTGTAAGCCGCTCTGAGACTCCTTCAGGGAGAGAAATGTGGGGTATAAAACCCATCGCTTCTATTTATCTGCCTATCCTCTGTTTATCTGTATGTATGTCTTTACCCCATTCTAAGGAAAATAGTTCTTTTGAACTATGGTGCTGGAGAAGACTCTTGAGAGTTCCTTGGACTGCAAGGAGATCAAATCAGTCAATCCTAAAAGAAATCATCCCTGACTGTTCCCTGGAAGGCCAGATAATGAAACTGAAGCTCAAATCCTTTGGCCATCCAATGAGAAGGGAGCACTCACTGGAGAAGAAGACCCTGATGCTGGCAAAGATTGAAGGTCAAAGAAGACGGGGACGGCAAAGGATGAGATGGTTAGACAGTGTCATAGATGCAACGAGCATGAAGTTGAGCCAACTTCAGAGGACGGCGGAAGACAGGAAGGCCTGGCGTGATCTGGTCCATGGGGTCGCGAAGAGTCGTACTCGACTTTGCGACTGAACAACAACAAGGAAAATACGTTTTTGTGTGGCCTCCACGGGAGGTGATCCTCTCCCCTATGTTATTTAACATCTACATACGAACCCTTGCTCAGCTGGTCCAGAGGTTTGGGCTGGTTACCAGCATGCTGTTACCAGTATGCTGATGACACCCAGCTATCTCTGTTGATGGACAGCCGACCGGATGCCACCCCGGAGTTTCTGGTCAGAGCATTAGAAGCGATGGCAGGTTGGTTGCAGCAGAGCTTCCTGAAACTAAATCCATCAGAGACAGAGGTCCTGTGCCTGAGTTGTGGAGGGGTGGATTTAGGGGTCCAGCTCCCAGCCCTTGGCAGGGTGCCATTGATGCCAATACCAACGGTGAGAAGTCTGGGTGTGATCTTGGATGCCTCACTTTTTATGGAGCCCACGTCATGGTCATTGCCAGAACATCTGTTTACCATCTTCAGTTGGTCAGGCAACTGGTCCCCTACCTCTCTCCCCCACAACCTAGCCACAGCCACCCATGCAATGGTCACCTCCAGGCTGGACTACTGTAACTTGCTCTACACTGGGCTGCCCTTGAGGTTGACTCAGAAACTCCAGCTGGTTCAAAATGCAGTGGCGTGTGTCCTTACAGGGGCACCTTTTAGAGCACCTATCCAACTGCATTGGCTCCCAGTGGAGTTCAGGGTTATGGTATTAACTGTCAAAGCTCTAAAGGAAGTTTAGAAAACTTATTGAGGGCCAAAAGTTAAAAGCATAAGTAAGTATACAAATGTTTATTTCAAAGACATATAAAAACCTTGTAGGGGCCCAAATAAAGCCTCATAAAATTTTCAAAGTTACAAATACACCGAAAAAGGAACAGTGTATGACCTGACGCATTTTGGCTCACAAGAGCCTTCCTCAGAGGTCAAATCGTAAAAAATACACCAAGCAACGGACTCCCTGTAACACATGCAAGGCAATAAACAATAAATAACATAGGACCAAAATTGGAATGTTGACACACCAAAAGGTTTCTATTTGGGGCCACAAATCTATCTGGCCTTGTGTCAGAAGTAGTTGTATATACTGGGAATAATGTGTACCTCCCAGTTGAGGTCCTATGAGCAGTGTTCCCTCTAAGCTGAGTTAGGGTGAGCTAGCTCACAGTTTTTAAGCCTCCGGCTCACACATTTTTGTCTTCGCTCAGGAAGGAGGGCTCCAGAGCGAACTAATTTACGCAGCAGCCAAATCGCTCACTCACAAGTTTATTGCCAGTCGCTCACAACGTAGAATTTTTGCTCATAAGACTCCGCAGCTTAGAGGGAGCATTGCCTATGAGTGCAAATAAAGTTGCCTTGCCAGGGACAATGTGCCACCAATATGTAACAGTCAAAGCCCTGAGCGGTCTTGCTAATCCGAGGTAAATCTGCACGGGACTGCCACTCAATTTTTTTTTGCGTCCGTATTCCTGTCAGTGTATTGGAAGCGCCAATAATAACACAATCCAGAGTTGGCTAGTGCTGGACTATTTACAGTGGTTTATTTACAGCAACTATATATATACAGTCCTTTAGCACTTGTAGCATCCAATTCACCAGGGTTACTGACAAAGTGCTTCGCATAGCATTCAATCCACAAGAGTGAACAATAGCATACAGACTGTACTCAATATATACATCTGAGCACCAATCAGAACGAAGTGCTGACTCATGGTGACAGTAGTCAGGATGATGCAATCCTAGGACCTGGTGACATGTCACATGACACACTAACTGTCACCTCAGATCAAGATGATCTAATAGACTACTTTTGACTTGGCTGTCATCTTGCCTGTCATACCTTATAGTATGCCCTCAATTCCAGGTATGGAAAATGCAATAAGCACCTTCAGTAAAACTGAGCCTTAACTACTGTTCTACCTATCCTCATGATTTTGTTTGCATTTTGTACAAACTAAGGCTGCCGACCTCCAGGTGGGGCCAGGAGGTCTCCTGGAAATAAAATTTATCTCCAGACTATAGAGGTCAGTTCCCCTGGGGAAAATGCCTGTTTTGGAAGGCTGGCCTAATGGTGGCTCAGTGGTTAAGACGCTGAACTGCAGACCAGAAGGCCGGTAGTTCAGCAGTTCGAGACCCGAGTGTGCCGCATGATGGAGTGAGCTCCCGTCTCTGGCCCCAGCTCCTGCCAACCGAGCAGTTCGAAAGGAAGAAATTGCAAGTAGATAAATAGGTACCGCTTCGGTGGGAAGGTAACAGCGTTCCGTGCGCCTCGGCATCTAGTCATGACGACCACATGACCACGGGAACGTCTTCGGACAGCACTGGCTCTTCGGCTTGGAAACGGAGATGAGCACCGCAACCCTAGAGTCGGACTCGACTGTAGTTCGAGCAAGGGAACCTTTACCTTTACCGAGCCTAATCTAATCAGATCTCAGAAGCTAAGCAGGGTCAGCCTTGGATAGTCCTTGGATGCGAGACCATCACGGAAGTCCTGGGTTGCTCTGCAGAGGCAGGCGATGGCAAACCCCCTCTGAATGTCTCTTACCTTGGAAGTCCTACAGGGTTGCCATAAATCAGTTGTGACTCGGTGGCACTTTCTACCACAAGGCCCCTCCCTTCCCCAGGCCTCACTATTCCTAGGCTCTACCACCTAATCTCCAGGAATTTCTCAACCTGGAGCTGGCAACGCTTACACAAAGAGATTCTGTAATGTATTCAAAGCTGCCTTGAATGCATGATACGTTGTGAAACATCTAATTGAAGTGTAATGTAAAGCTTCGTCCTGGGCTAGGATCCAAATCCATCCAATCATGTTACTAGCCCAGGAAGCACCTAACCAATCACTTTCAAGCAAGCTCCCTAAGCGGGAACGTCCGTGATTGGTCCTTATGTGAACAACCTTATTGGTTGGTATTTGTACAGTGGGTGTGGCTACATTAGCTGGGAATGTTTAAAAGCAGGACAGCTGCAATGGAAAGGCTGCTCTGGCTATCAGATGTTGATCCGTGTTGGAGTTGTGTTCGAGTTGAAGAATAAAGCTGAATCACTCTCCGACTGCTTTGTTAAGCGAGCAACTTAACAGATTCATCTCTATATATATTTGCCTTCACTTGCCCTCAGTAACATATTTACATGGCTACATCTGATTGCCCAGACAGTGTCGTGACATCATTCGACTCACTATGGGCTTCACTACGTGATTGGTTGAAATCGCCTATGTGACTAACCCAGGAAGAAGGAAAAAAGCCCGCCAGACAAGAAATGGGACTGAAGTAGCGGCAGCTGAGAGGAGGGGGCGGGAAATACACAATATAGAATAAAAGGGTATCCTCAAGAGTGTTTTTCTGGCAAATATCTCTATCCCGAATTGATATCTGGGGCTCAGAAACAGATATTGGAGAATATTCAACCCAAACCTTTAGTGTCATGGGCAAAAATTCTTTAAGGCTGCTGTTGTTGTTCAGTTGCACAGTCGAGTCCGACTCTTTGCGACCCCATGGACCAGATCACGCCAGGCCCTCCTGTCTTCTGCCGTCCTCCTGAGTTGGCTCAATTTCATGTTCGTTGCATCTATGACACTGTCTAACCATCTCATCCTTTGCCGTCCCCGTCTTCTTTGACCTTCAGTCTTTCCCAGCATCAGGGTTCTTCTCCAGTGAGTGCTCCCTTCTCATTTGGTGGCCAAAGAATTTGAGCTTCAGTTTCATTATCTGGCCTTCCAGGGAACAGTCAGGGTTGATTTCTTTTAGGATTGACTGATTTGATCTCCTTGCAGTCCAAGGGACTCTCAAGAGTCTCCTCCAGGACCATAATTCAAAAGAATCTATTCTTTGGCGCTCGGCCTTCTTTTAAGGCTATGTTTTGTATATACTTACTTGAGAGTGACCCTACCAAATTCAACGGGGCTTAACGTCAAATAAAAATCTAAGGGATGTGCCAGAAGGACACCTGGTGTGGTGTAGGTGTGCTGGTGTGCTGTGGTGTAGTGGTTAGAGAGCCAGATTAGGACTGGGAGGGCTGAGTTCGAATCCCTTGCTCGACCATGCTAGCCTGCCAAGTGACCTTGGGCCCATCACAATCTCTTCGCCTCACCGACCCTCACAAGGCTGTGGGTGTGAGGTGGAGGAGGGGTGAATGATGTCAAAAGCTGTTTTGAGTCCGATCAGGGAGAAAAGCAGGATACATTTTTTTAGTTTTTTTTAAAAAAATTAATAAGCATCTTGGGGATCCTTTGATTTTTGGCCCTATTTGTAAGGTCAGTTCATACCCTGCTTTCCAGTCTCGAGGAGAGAGCTAATTTGTCACTAATTCCCCCAGAATGACAACTGATCTCCAATAGGCATGGGCCCGAATTGGTTCACGGACCGAAATTTGGCCCAAACTTGGGGCAGTTTGGAGTTCATAAACCAATGTTCGGGGAAGGCACCTTCCCCGAACATTTACCGGACTTTTCTCCAGTTAAGCTGTTCAGGCCATTTACACCTAGCAGCTGAGTGGCACAGTGTCCATCCGTCAACTGTTAGGTTTAAATGGCTGCTAGCCATTTCAGCTGTGTGGTTCGCCCTCTCCCCTCCCCCCCCCCCCTTCCAAGCAGGGAGAAATGAAACAGACCACTGAAATGGCTGCAAGTCATTTCCTAACAGTTCGGAAACAGGCTTGCTGTGGCCTGGAGAAAGGGGCGTCCAAACTGGCCAGTTAGGTTTGGGCATGATTGGCTCACTTCGGGGTTGGGTTCAGGACTGCCCTGACTACATAGATAGCTTATTATTTATTTATTTATTTATTAGGAACATTTATTCCACTTCTGGAGAAAGTGAACAACAACAGAGAGCCAGTTTGGTGTAGTGGTGAAGTGCGCGGACTCTAATCTGGGAGAACCGGGTTTGATTCCCCACTCCTCCACTGGCACCTGGCTGGATGACCTCGGGCAAGCCGTAGTTCTGATAAGAGCTGTTCTTGAAAAAGAGCCGTTTCTGTCAAGAGCTCTCTCAGCCCCACTTACCCCACAGGGTGTCTGTTGTGGGGAGGGGGAAGGGGAAGGAGTTTGTAAGCCGCTCTGAGACACCTTTGGGTAGTGAAGGGCGGGGTATAAATCCTTCCTGAGCTGAGGCAAAGATGTGTGAGCCGGAGGCTGAAAATCTGTGAGCTAGCTCACACTCACTCAGCTTAGGGGGAACATTGCTTCCGGGGAATGTAGGCACATTGTGTTTATTTCTGGGTACCTCACTTCCTGCTCCTGGAACGCTCCCTCCATCTCCCCACCACTCAAAACCATCAGAAGCAGGAACAAAGATTAGGATCCATGGGAAGGGGGAAGGAGTCCTCCAGAGCCCTGAAGGAAGATGCATTTTTTTTCCTTCCATGTGATGGAAATGTCTGACCAAATAACCCTATCAGGTTTTATAAGCTATGAACATGCTGCCCATGAATTTTCCCACCCTTCTCTTTAAAATGATGATTGAATTATGATTTATAAGTGTTGTGCCATGTCCCGCTTCTTCAAGAGCTCAGAGGGCAGTTTACAATAAACTGGGGGGGGGGGGGAGCGGAAAACATTCCTCACTCCTCCACTTGTACCTGCTGGATGACCTTGGGCAAGCCATAGTTCTGATAAGAGCTGTCCTTGAAAAAGAGCAGTTTCTCTCAGCCCCACCCGCCTCACAGGGTGTCTGTTGTGGGGAGGGGAAGGGAAAGGAGTTTGTAAGCCGCTCTGAGACTCCTCTGGGTAGTGAAGGGTGGGGTATAAATCCAATCTCTTCTTCTTCTTCTACCTCACAGGGTGTCTGTTGTGGGGAGGGGGAGGGAAAGGAATTTGTAAGCCACTCTGAGACACCTTTGGGTAGTGAAGGGCGGGATATAAATCCAATCTCTTCTTCTTCTTCTTCAGTCTTGGGTAGCTGATTCTATGGCATTATGCCCTCCTGAGATCCCTCTTCTCCTTAAAGCCCACCTTCCCAAGCTCCGCCCTCAAATCTCCAGGTATTTCCAAACCTGGAGTTGACAACCGTACCCATTTGGGTATCACTGGACTTGCGAACTCATAGCTTGGGAATGTCAAGCGATTTTAGCCTCTGTTTACAGGGTGGGTCATATCTTCCTCCGTCGTCGTGGAAAAACCCACCACAAAATGCACAGTTAAGAAGCAACAGTGGGGTCGTGCCGAGAGAACATCTCACATCTGTGTTCCCGCGGCACGTTTTGCTCGGCAGCTCTGAACTTTGTGTCCCACTTCCCCTCTTTCATTCCCCCATTTTTTTGGAACCCATCATTTGCAAAAACCACATGGGTTGCTTTCCATTTTCCGTCCGCCCTGTCCTGCTGTCTGCGGTTCCCGATACTCACCAGTGTTCTCTCACACTCATATTTTAGCACTTCCTCCTCTTGCTGCACCTCATTAGGTTTCTTTTTTTAAAAAAAAAAACACACACACACCCTGTTTTCTTTCTGAACATTTAAAACCTTGGCATCCAGAAAAACCGTGGAAGCCAGAAAGGGTTCGCTCCTTGAGGGATCTCAGCCCTACGAAACAGATCTTGTCGGAGCGGCTGTGAGATCTTGTCGGTTTTATAATAAAAGCTCCGCTTTTGTAAAGTGGCATCAAGTTGCCTTCCTTTAGAGGGTTTTCACGACTGCAGGCACTTCTAGGAGCGAAAGGCAAAGCCTTGTGTCTGCCTTGGTTTATGGAAAGTCATCTCTTCTTTCAACCATACCGATGAAGCCAATACCATGTTTTGCTTCTAAGCGATGGAGGACTCGGTTCTCTAGAGACAGAAAGAATGTGCTGTCGACTCACAACCAACTCCTGGTGACCTGACTCCAACCATGGAGGGTTCAAGGCAAGAGATGAGCAGAGGGGGTTGGCCATTCCCTGCCTCTTTGTAGCAACCCCAGTCTTCCTCAGTGGTCTGCCATCCAAGTACTGACCATCGCCCAGGTCAGCAGCAGATCTCCTGCTATTACAATGGATCTCCAGATGACCAAGATTACTTCCACTGGAGAAAATGGCTGCTGGAGGGTGGCGTCTTCGGCGCTATACCCTGCTGAGGTACCTCCCCTCCCCAAACCCCACCCTCCACAAGCTCCACCCCCAAATACCCAGGGATTTTCCAACCCAGAGCTGGCAACCCTACCATGGCCTGATGAGCTTGGGCCAAACCAGGCTGCTAAGGTCTCTAAACTAGTTAAAAGGAATGGTGCTACTCTGTGGAGACCAGAAAGGTCAGTGTTGTGTCCGCTGGCCACCACCAGGGGCCAGCGAATACCCCAGAGCTTGACTCAGGAAGAACAATGGGGACTAGGCTTCTGGTCTGTCCACGGAGGGACCAATGGGACATTGGCGGAAGATTCAAACCCACCAATGGGACCTAGGGGGGTGTCCCCAGTGGTGTACATAGTTGGCCCACGGGCCGTTTCCCCTTGTCCTTGTTGGGTAGCAGTGAAGCGTGCAGGATGCTATGCGAACCGCAGCGGCCTAGCCATGTGGTTAAAACCCCCTACACAATAGTCAGCTCACATTCCGCTTTGTCAATGAGCCGTTCTGATGTTTAAGCAGATCAAGCCTGTTGGTGAGGTTAGCATAGAGTTTCTGGTGATTGCTAGAACTTCCACTAAGCTCAAGGAATAATGAGGAACTCTATGGTCAGAACTTCCTGTAAGTAAACAAGGCCTTATTTTTTTTCCTTTTGATTTTTCTCCCCAGGGCAATCATGTTCCCCTAAGCCCCAGTTTCTGCCCATCGATTGGCTGAGCGTCGGCTAGGATGGCCTGTAATTGGTGGAAGGGCTACTGCAGCCATGAAATTAAAAGACACCTGATCCTTGGGAGGAAAGTTATGAAAAACCTAGACAGCATAATAAAAAGTAGAGACATCACCCTTCCAACAAAAGTCCGTATCATCAAAGCAGTAGTATTCCCAGAAGTAATGTTAGACCATAAGGAAGGCTGAGCACCGAAGAATAGATTCTTTTGAACTATGGTGCTGGAGAAGACTCTTGAGAGTCCCTTGGCCTGCAAGGAGATCAAATCAGTCAATCTTCAAAGAAATCAACCCTGACTGTTCCCTGGAAGGCCAGATAATGAAACTGAAGCTCAAATCCTTTGGCCACCAAATGAGAAGGGAGCACTCACTGGAGAAGACCCTGAGCCTGGGAAAGATTGAAGGTCAAAGAAGATGGGGACGGCAAAGGATAAGATGGTTAGACAGTGTTATCGATGCAGCGAACATGAAATTGAGCAAACTCAGGAGGACAGTAGAAGACAGGAGGGCCTGGTGTGATGTGTTCCATGGGGTCGCAAAGAGTCAGACTCGACTGTGTGACTGAACCACCACCACCACCACCACCACAAGAAGACAAACGGGAAACCTACTACTTTCCCACCTCTTCTTTGACCAAAACAGTTAGATGAACTGATTAATAAAAAACATTTTGATCTGCTAAAAATCAAGCACTGCAGGGGAAAGTAACATGCCGTTGCCGACCAAATTCAAACCGGACAATCAGATTTCAGGGTCCATGCAGAAATTATCAGAGGTAATCAGGACATCCGATCCATGGGAATATCTGTGAGGAAAAGTCCAGGAGCAGTTCAACTTTAAAGAAGTTAAACGACGTAGCCCATCACAGCCAAAACCAAAGCAGAAGTGGGCCTACACTTCAAGCGCTTGTTCTTGGTGAGTGCTAGGTAGGGTTGCCAGGTAGTGCCCATCAACCAGGGGAAGGGCTGGGCACAGCATCATGTGACAGTTTGTATTTTAATTCAAACTTATGTACCTAACAGAAGTTCTTACTGGAAGCGATAAAGAGTAGTTCTAGGAATCACAGGAATGCGACCGTAAAATCACAGAAGTTCTGGTGATTCCTAGAGCGACCCTGAAAGTGAAAAAGGGTAGCTCTAGGAATCAGGAGAAAATCTGTGGCTAGATTTTTCTTTCCAGGCTGTGCCTGGCAACCGGCAGGAGGCTTGGGGGCCAGGGCAAGGGGTGGCCTACAGTGCCGTTGGTGCTGCTATGTGACTTCCAGAGAAAACCCAGAAGCGCCATAGGGTAGCTCTAGGAACCACTGGAAACTCTATGGTTTTCCTAGAGCTACCCTACGCCGCTTTGAGGTTTCCCCCAGAAGTTAGGGTTGCCAAATCTGGATCGTCCGGGAGCGGGGGCTGCCATTTGAGGGGAAAACTCTTTGTTTTCCCCTCAAATCGCGTGGCCCCGCCCCCAGCGTGCAACGTCACTTCCGGGTGACGCGCACGCGGGGGTGGGGTTTCCCCCGGGCCCCGATTCCAGCGCGCCGGGAATCGGGGCTCCGAAACGGGGGATTCCCCGCCCCCCGGCTGCATTTGGCAGCCCTACCAGAAGTGCCTTAGCTGCACGTGAGTCCAGGCAGCCCTAAATTGATATAGTAGGTACGGATAGGTTTACAAGAGATGGTCCAGTACAACAGTATTAAATTACCTTGAGAATGTAGCTCACTGGCCTGAGGGAGTTAAAATGTTCTGAAAACGAAGACATGGAAAAAAAATATTATAATGCTCAGTGATGCAAGTACGACAATCGGCAGAACTTCCTGGTCGAGGATGAATGAGCAGCGGATTAGCGAGAAGCATGGCTGATTTTGAGTACGGCGGCCAGAATTCTTGGAGCGGGGCTGCGGAATGCAGAAAGGACCATTTGCGACCTGAATCGTGTCCCTGAATCTACAAGGCTCTGCTCTCCCAGCATTTCCAGCCCTGGAAATGTATTCAGGGCTTCTGGGTGGTGATCTGGGAGAGGGAA
>NW_015162502.1:567058-582269 GCF_001447785.1 Gekko japonicus
GGGGGGGGGCTGGGGTGGGCCAGAGGCATTGCTTTGCTAGGAGCAAGGGTGGCTCCCGGGGGAGGCTGAGCACCTTCCTGAAAAGCCCCCACGAAGATTACGCCTATGAAGTCAGTTGTTGTGCACAGAGAACAAAACAGACCCTTTTGTGTTCAGCTAGGGACTGTTTGATAAAAATATCTGGAGGGTCCAAGACCAAACTTAGGATGCGCTGTCAAGAAGTAACTGAGAAAAGGGTTTTTTTTTCTATTTCCCACTCGGTCTTGGGGCTGAGCTCTCCTGTGTCCATGAAATTGTCATGTATGTGTTTTATTTAATTCATTTATTACATTTATATACCTCATCCTCTTCTGTGCAGTCTCAGAGTGATTTATAATAAAGCAATAAGTAGAAAAGAGCAAGAGTCCAGTAGCACCTTAAAGAATAACAACATTTGTGGCAGGAGATAATAGATAGGAACTCTTGGTCTAGGGCAAGGGATGCTCTGTATTCTTGGTGCTTGGGGGGGGGGTCAACAGTGGGGGGGCTTCTAGTGCCCTGGCCCCACTGCTGGACCTCCTGAAGGCACCTGGTATTTTTGGCCACTGTGTGACAGAGTGTTGGACGAGATGGGCCATTGGCCTGATCCAGGGGTCGTTTCATAGAAAAAGAGCTAGGGGGACTCATTAGCATAACTCATTAGCATATGCCACACCCCCTGACATCACCGGAAGGGTGTCATAAGGCCACACCCCCTGACATCACCGGAAGGGTGTCATAAGGCCACACACCCCGCCCCCAACGGTCCCAGCCGCCGCCAGCCTTGCAGCTCCACTGCAGAGCCCCATGAGGGGCCCGGCGGTGGACCTGCAAGGCCGGCAGGAGTGCAAGGAAGCCCCACGAAGTCCCTCCCTGGCCTCAGGCAGGCAGGGGTGGGGAGAGGCAGGGAGGAAGCAACTTACCCTCCCTCTTCTCCTGCCTCCTCCTGGCTGAATGAGGGCCGGAAGCGGGGCAGCCGGAAGCAGGGGGCGGGGCTTCGTCATGTGCCCCCCCCCCGTAACTCACCTGGCGGAACTGCGATCCCCCGCGATCCCCCCCGAAATGACCTCTGGCCTGATCCAACATCGGCTTCTCTTACGTTCTTATGTTCTTATGAGATGAGCATTCATGCATCACTGCTCACTTCTTCAGATACCTCTTCTTCAGTGACTCATGAAAGCTCCTCCCCTGCTACAAATTTTGATAGTCTTTAAGGTGCACTGGACTCTTGCTCTTTTCTGCTGTTACATGGCTACCCATCTTAATAAAATGATAAAATATTCAACAGTAAATACGTCTAAGCATTAAAAAGCACCGGCTAAAAATACAATTACAGTAAAAATTCATTAGACATCAGTAATATAAAAATACTCTTGAGATTCCCTTGGACTGCAAGGAGATCAAATCAGTCAATCGTAAAAGAAATCAACCGTGACTGTTCCCTGGGAGGCCAGATACTGAAGCTGAAGCTCAAATACTTTGGCACCCAAATGAGAAGGGAGCACTCGCTGGAGAAGACCCTGATGCTGGGAAAGACTGACGGTCAAAGAAGAAGGGGACGGCAAAGGGTGAGATGGTTAGACAAGGTTATCGATGCAGCGAACATGAAGTTGAGCACACTCGGAGGACGGCGGAAGGCAGGAGGGCCTGGCGTGATGTGGTCCATGGGGTCGCAAAGAGTCAGGCTTGACTGTGCGACTAAACAACAATGTAAGAATAGTTCATAAGAAAAAATCCAGTTGACAGTTATCAAAAAGAGGCAATGGACAATTCCACAAAATTTAGCCAAAGGCCTGATGAAATACACCCTGTAGAATGCAATAAATCCTGCACAGCACAGGCCTCATCAGGGAGCTGGTTCCAAAGGGCAGGAGCAACAACCAAGAAGACCCTGGCCCCCTTGGAAGATAAATGGGCAATCCGGGGGCTAGGCACCCTCCCCACAACAGACACCCTGTGAGGTAGGTGGGGCTGAGAGAGCTCTGCCAGAAATGGCTCTTTTTCAAGAACAGCTCTTATCAGAACTACGGCTTGCCCAAGGTCATCCAGCAGGTACAAGTGGAGGAGTGGGGAATCAAACCCGGTTCTCCCAGATTAGAGTCCACGCACTTAACCACTACACCAAACTACCGTGAGAGACTGGAACAAAGGGAGGTGAGCTCAGTTGGAGCAGGAAGTCTCCGAAGAGCCAATCAGGAGACAGGAAGGACATAACTTGAAATTGTTGAAAGTCCTTAATCTAGCTAGGCTAACTAGCAGTCCTTCAGCTGTCCCCTATAGGCTGTTCTTCTGAGCTTCTTTAAGTAGCTTTAAGTAGCTTTAGGTATATTCCAAGAGCATCTACCACAAAATAGGAGTGGTATGAGCTGGAGTCAGCAACCTGGCAGCTGCATTCTGGACAATCTGCAGTTTCCAAAGTGTCTTCAAGGTCAGCCCTACATAGAGCGTGTTACAGTAGTCCAGTCTAGAGGTGACTGTTGCGTGGTGTCCAGGACAAATAGGTCCAACCAGGAAAGATAGGGGGCTAATTGACGGGCTTGGCACAGATGGTAGGATGCAGTCTTTGTCACCCTGCGCACATGTTATTTATTTATTTATTTATTTATTTATTTATTAGATTTATACCCCGCCCTCCCCAGCAGGCTCAGGGTGGCTACAACAGAGGCAATTGCCATATCAACAGTTAAAACAACATAAAAACAATCATTAAACAGTATAAAACAATCATTAAGTAAAGTGGGTGCTCTTGATGTTAACATTTTCTTAATCCAAGATGAGTTCCATTCATCAACCTAACCTGACAACATACATTCTTTGGTTAACTAGGCATCTGCCCAGGGCCAGCTCACCTCCAGATCTAATCCACCGTCAAAGATAGTAACTCGGTGGTGGTACAGTGATGGCGGCGGCTCCTATGCAAAGGCCTGGCGGAAGAGCTCCGTCTTGCAAGTCCTGCAGGGCCCGAACCTGCTCTGGGAGCTCATTCCACCAGACAGGAGCTGCCGCCGAAAAAGCAAAGAGTCAAGCCGCACCCCCAAGCTCTTTACAGCATCCTCTGCAGTCAGTTGAGCAAGGCCATCCCTGTGTCCCAGGCTTCCCCAGCCACATGACTTCCGCTTTTGACCGGCTTAACTTTAGCCAATTCTTCCCCAACCATTCTGCCATGTAGTCATGCACTATGCAGTCTCAAAGCAGGGTTCACAGCAGGCCCGTAGGTACTGCGGGGCCCGCGGGGCCCGCCCCCTAGCGGTTTCTATGACCCTTCCCCAAGCCTTGGCTCCCCGCCGACCGCCCCATTGCCTGTTGGCAGGGAGGACGAGGGCAGCATAAATGGCGGCGGCCAGGCTGGGGTAAAGAGCAGCCTGGGCAGGCAGCGAACATGAAAGGTGCGGGGAGAAGCCTCCTTCTCGGGCTTCCACGAGATACTTGCTGCATCGCCATCCAGCAGCAAGTAAGCCAGGCAAGGCAAGGAGGCAGGCGGCTGCCTCCTCTGGCCCCGGCCAGGCATGCTCGGCTGGGCTCCAGGGCACCAATGAGCCTGCATCCAGCACCTTCAACACCAGCCCGGCCGCTACGAGCCTCGCCTCTCCCAGCCCCAGGAGGGAGCCGAGGGTGGAGGTCAGACTGTCCCTGGTGCTGCACTGCTGTGGGAGGGGGAACTGGGGTTCTTTAGGTTGGGAGGGAGCCAGATGCCCTTGCAGGGGAGCGGGGAGGGAAGCTGTGACCACTGGGCATTACCCCACCTTGCCCTGGAGCCTGGGTGTGTGTGCAGGGCTGCCTTAGGAGTTCCACCAATTAAATCAAAGTTAATTTAATTAACTCTGATTTAATTGTCTGGTGCCCCCCTTGAGGCCCCCTCCCCCAAAAACCCTTCGCTACGGGGCTGGTTCACAGTGCTGCAACACTGCCAAATGCTGCTAGGACTCATTCGTGCCAGCACGAAGCTTCGGCTACCGAAAATTCCGGCTGCTGAAATACCAGGTAAACACAACAGTAGGCTGCGTGTTCGTACCATTTCCCCAAGAGGAATTATGGCACATTCTCTAATTCCTATAAGGACACCCAAGCAGACCATTTCGCTTCTGTTTTGTCTGCCGTGGATATTTTGTCTTGCTTCAGCTTCTCCTCATTTGCACCTTCTTCTTTTTTTTTACACTCATGATAGGCATGGCTCTCCAGTCATAGCTTGTCGAAAGCTAGAATGAAGGAAGGATTGTCGGGCCAGGCCATCAGCATTAGTGCCCTTGGTCGTGGCCCAAAATCAGCCTAGTTACACAACTAGAGTCCCCAACTGCTTCAACAGTCTTATTGGCACTGCGTTCCAGAATCTCCAGATATTCAGTCAAATGGAACTAGTTCCGGCCCTGCAGGGGAAGCATGTCAATAAGTCAAAGAAATGATTGGATCCGGCTGGCAGGCTGACAGACAGGAGTGGCAGTCAATGTTCCCTCTAAGCTGTGGAGTCTTGTGAGCAAAAATTCTACTTTGTGAGCTGCTGGCATTAAAGTTGTGAGCGAGCGACTTGACTACTGCATAAATTAGTTTGCTCTGGAGCCATCCCTCCTGAGCTAAGACAAAAAGGTGTGAGCCAGAGGATAAAAAACTGTGAGCTAGCTCACACTAACTCAGCTTCGAGGGAACACTGGTGGCAGTAGGGCTCTCAAGCTCCCGGTTGGGGCATCTAGTGAAGCTGAATGTGCAGTGGATTCAGGACGGACAAAAGAAAATACTACCTTACACACTGGGTGATTAAAATACAGAATTCGCTGCCAGGGAATGTCATGACAGCCACGGGAATAGATAACTTTAAAAGGGGATTAGATAGATTCATTGTAAATTATTTTCTACCACTTGTAATGGCCATTGGCCATATGCAATCAAATTGAACTCAACTGAACTGAACGGATAGATTCATGGATAATAGCCATGGTGGCTAAAGAGAACCTCCACAGTCAGAGGTATTCAGCCTCTGAATCCCAGTGTCAGGAGGCAACATAAGGGGAGGGTCTTGGCCTTAGGGTTGCCAAATTTTTTCTACTCACCGGCGGGGTAGTCTCCGTCCCTTCCGGGAGCTGCCAGAAGTGACGTCAGACGTTGCCGACATTGGGGGCGTGGCCGAGCTCGTCGGGGGGAAAAACATATGGTTTTCCCCCCCGACGAGCTCAGCCACACCCCCAACGTCGGCAACGTGGCTGCGTCACCTCCGGTGACGCAGCTTTGGGGGCGGGGTTCCCCCGGGCCCCGATTCTGCCGGGGCAGAAATTGGGGCTCTGAAGCAGGGGATTCCGCACCCCCCCGGCACACTGACCCAGCAGGGTTCTTCTGATGTTCTTATGAAGGCCTCAGCCTCTGTGCCCTGTTGTTGGCCCTCCAGAGGAACTGGTTGGCCACTGTGTGAGACAGGATGCTGGACCAGAGGGACCACTGGTCTGACCCAGCAGGGTTCTTCTGATGTTCTTATGAAGGCCTCAGCCTCTGTGCCCTGTTGTTGGCCCTCCAGAGGAACTGGTTGGCCACTGTGTGAGACAGGATGCTGGACCAGAGGGACCACTGGTCTGACCCAGCAGGGTTCTTCTGATGTTCTTATGAAGGCCTCAGCCTCTGTGCCCTGTTGTTGGCCCTCCAGAGGAACTGGTTGGCCACTGTGTGAGACAGGATGCTGGACCAGAGGGACCACTGGTCTGACCCAGCAGGGTTCTTCTGATGTTCTTATGAAGGCCTCAGCCTCTGTGCCCTGTTGTTGGCCCTCCAGAGGAACTGGTTGGCCACTGTGTGAGACAGGATGCTGGACTAGAGGGACTATTGGTCTGATCCAGCTGGGCTCTTCTGATGTTCTTACGAAGGCCTCGGCCTCTATGCCCTGTTCTTGGCCCTCCAGGGGAACTGGTTGGCCACTGTGTGAGACAGGATGCTGGACTAGAGGGACTATTGGTCTGATCCAGCTGGGCTCTTCTGATGTTCTTACGAAGGCCTCGGCCTCTATGCCCTGTTATTGGCCCTCCAGGGGAACTGGTTGGCCACAGTGTGAGACAGAATGCTGGACTAAGTGGACTATCAGTCTGATCCAGCAGGCCTATTCTTATGATCTTATGAAGGCCTCAGCCTCTATGGCGTGTTGTTGCCTGTCCAGAGGAATTGGCTGTGTGAGACAGGATGCTGGACTAGATGGGTCACTGGTCTGATCCAGCAGGGTACTTCTGATGCTCTTATGAAGGCTTCGGCCTCTGTGCCCAGTTGTTGGCCCTCCAGAAGAACTGGTTGGCCACTGTGTGAGACAGGATGTTGTACTAGACAGACCACTGCTGTGACCCAGCTGAGTTCTTCTTGTGTTCTTACCCCTCCTCCCTTCTCCCATTGAGTAGCAGCGGGGGGGGGGGGGCCACAATGCCAACTGCAGCATCGTGTCACTTCGGGGGGGGGGATTAAAATGAAAGTGACATACATTAGCTTTAGGAGACCCCGGAAACTCTACAGTAAAACCATAAAGTTTCAGGCACTGCCTGGTTAACTCTACATGGGAGCATTCTGGGAAATACATCTGGAGAGAATTAGACCAACAGAGAAAGCCAGAGAGCCCAAACCTTCATCCTGTTGAGTTCATGGTCTGGACTGTTAAGGCCAAATTCACATGTGCCATTTCATGCATTTTTCAACCCTTCTGGTGCTGTCAGTGGGCATGTGTGGAAAAACAGAAAGGCAGTTCTGAATGTGCTCCTGCCAGGTTTCTGATGACCATTTAGGAAAGTCCATTTACAATGGCAAGTCAAAGGTGTGTGTATGATTTCAGTCGAATACATGGCCTGCCTGGAGTTTCCAGAAAGTTGGTTAAGAGTCTCAACAAGTGGTAGGGGAGATTCAGACCCAGTCCAGATCTACCCACTGGATTTGGGGAATACAGTGGTCAGGTTCCCCCCGGCTACTGGCAGGGTATGGGGGGTAGGGTTGACACAAAGAAGAAGAAGAGGAGGAAGAGGAGGAGGAGATTGGATTTATACCCCGCTCTTCAGTTCCCCAGGTGCAGCCTGACCAATGCAGTATATAAGTATAAACCAGGGCCAACCTTGCTTAGCTTCCAAGAACTGATGAAATCAAGCTATCCCAGCCAATCCAGGTTTGGGCTGGAGTTCATCATAGGCATTTCCAGGGCATTTTTTGTACAAAAAGCCCAGCAGGAACTCATTAGCATAATAGGCCACACCCAGCAGCAGAAACTCATTCGCCTATTAGGCCACACCCCTGACAGCACAGCTCATTGGCATATTAGGCCACACCCCCATGTTACCAGAAGTGTGCTCATCCAGCCACACCCACCTTTTGCTTGTTATTCTGTTTACCTTGTTTGTTGTCAAAACCCAGGGCCTTTTTTGTAGCAGGAACACCTTTGCATGTTAGGCCACACCCCCCTAATGTCGCCAATCTAAATGAGTTTCTGCTGTTGGGTGTGGCCTATTATGCTGGGCGTGGCCAACTTGGAAGCCAGCCGGAACTCCGTTCCTATGCGTTCCTGCCCAAAAATGGCCCTGGGCATTTCATTTCCACTATATTGAACAAGGTGGCAGCGGCACCAAAGTCAAAGAACCCTTGGGTCAGCCCTGGGATTGAACCTGGGACCTTCTGCAAGCACAATATGTGCTCTGTTGCAGAGGCAGGGCCTCTCCCCTATATAAGAGTTGTGTCCATGCATTAATCTTTTTTTTTGGGGGGGGGTGCCTGCACCTGGAAGTCACGTTGACCTCTGGAGACTGACCCCTACTGGGAGCCTGGAGGATATTCAGAGAGGTGGCTGAACAAAGCCTGCCTTCGTCCTCCTGACTGCTGGTATTCCAAGGAGGTCTCCCATCCAAGTACTAACCACGGTTGACCCTGCTTAGCTTCCGAGATCTAGCGAGATCGGGCTTGCCTGGGCTATCCAGGTCAGGGCTATGCATTACTCAACGTTGCGCACGATTAACAAAACCACAGGAGGGGTAAAACAACCAGGCAATCGGAGCCTGAGTTGAAGAGGCCGATCCAGACACATTTCAAAAAGACTTTATCTAGCCAACAATGGTTACCCGGGAGGAATGAAGTCACCGATTTGACTCCTAAAATTATACGAAGTGGCTGAACCGGCTTCCGCGGGACACTTAGAATTACTTCTGGATCGTCTAGCAGATGTAACTATCTCGGGGGAAGCACAAACCCTGCTATTGTAATCGCATTTCTGGTGGTAGCAATAAAAAAAGGTGATAAATTACCGGGGCGGAAGATCCTGGAGGCAGAGACATCTTGCTTTGAGCTCCGTTAATTGGTCTGGATGGGGTGTGGGAGATGGAGGCAGGGCCGTCCCTTCACAAAGGGCTGCACGAATATCACTCTCTGGGAAAGTATTAAACAATTTGCCGCTAATTGTGATATCATCAGCAAATCTGAACAGCTGTTCTCTCCAGCCCAGAGCGGTGGCGGGCCAAAGCAAACATTGCCCTGGGACCCAGTAGACGGGAAGCACTTTAGAAGACAGCTGGACTCGGTCTCGGGTTTCCAGGTTGCTCGTTTCCATCCAGCCATATTGCTCCGGGTCTCACCCCCTCTTTCACTTGGTTAATGAGATTCCGACTCGCAAAAAAATCTTATCAGATCCATGGCGCGTCGTGGAAAAGCACACCGACTGTCGGAGGTGGCCATCTAAAGTGGGACCTCTCCGTCCAATACAGTTGTTGCTTTCACCCACAGCCCCCCTACTGTCAACGGAATTAGGGTTACGTCACACTAGACGTGGCCTTGGGGTCCCACCTGCATTCCATCCATGTTCTTGGCTTCCACTTACATCTATGTGAGGTGCCATTCTCAGGAGGTCAATGAGAAGTTCTTCGCCATTGGGGGTTTGCTGCAGAGAGAGACCTGATTCTTTCCCAACCCGGTGTTCAATATAGAGTCATCATGCCTTTGAGATATGTATATCCATGCTGCCCAGTTACAACTGACATGGTGATCTCATCAAGGGCTTTTCGAGGCAAATGAGAAGCAGAGGTGGTTAAGAACATAAGAGACGCCAATGTTAGATCAGGCCAAAGGCCCATCCAGTCCAACACTCTGTGTCACACAGTGGCCAGACATACCAGGTGCCATCAGGAGGTCCACCAGTGGGGCCGGGACATTAGAAGCCCTCCCACTGTTGCCCCCCCCAAGCACCAAGAAGATAGAGCATCACTTGCCCCAGAGCCCCTATCTATACCTTGTGGCTAATAGCCACTGATGGATCTCTGCTCCATATGCTTATCTAATTCCCTCTTGAAGCCGTCCATGCTTGTAGCCGCCACTACCTCCTGTGGCAGTGAATTCCATGTGTGAATCACTCTTTGGGTGAAGAAGTACTTCCTTTTATCCATTCTAACCCGACCGCTCAGCAATTTCATGGAGTGCCCACGAGTTCTTGTATTGGGAGAAAGGGAGAGGTACTGACTCCTCTTAGCTTCTAATCAGATGACATTGGGCTACACCATGAGGCCTTCCCTCCCATGGCTTTGATACAGGAATATGCAATGACTACTTATTTACCTTCATGATATTTCTGTCTTCCTTATGTCTGACATTTACATGTGCAAAAGTAGATGTGTCATTTCTATACCAGTAGGATTTTTGTGATTCCCGAATTGTTCTTGTGAGCATGGTTGTGAACACATAAAGTCATAAAGTCCTTGAGTGACAAGGAGCCTTACAGGATACCTGGTTCAGCTTCCTCCACCGTGTAGGAAAACAAAAGTTGGAGCATACAGCCTCTGCTTGAAGACTACTGGTGAGGAACAGCCTAACCTCTTTTGTGTAATTGGTTCCATTCTTGAACTACTCTTACCTTTAGGAAATTTCTCCTAATATCAAACCAAAATCTGCCCTCCTGGAATTTAAACTCATGAGACCTAGTCTTACAGTTGGAGTGCTAGAGAACAAGTCTTGGCCCTCTTCTACGAGACAGCCCTTTGGGCATTTGAACAGTATGCTCATGTCTTCCCTTTGTTCCTCCAGACTGAACATACCTGGTTGTTTCCATCTTTCCTTACTTTCAAGAACCCCGACCCTCCTCTGAACTTGCCCCAGTATGTCTACAACTTTCTTAAAATGTGATTCCTTTGATTGGCCTCGTACTCCAGAGAAGGTCTAGCTAGGACCTGTGGAATCACACAGTGTTCCTCAGAACTCTGAAGATGTAGGATGCTATGTTTTGCACTGACCCTCATTAAGGGTAACCCAAGCTAGAGTGTGTGATAGCAAAGCCAGCCTTGAAGTTTCCAGATGTGTCTTAGTTGGGTAAAGAATGTCACTGCTCAGTCAAAAGATGGAACCTGGGCAAACCCTGGACCTCAGGCTACATCTGTGGACCCAGAACCGTGGCAATCTTTGGGATTCTGGGGCCCTCGGCAATTCAAGGAGGGGATCCCCACACCTTCTTTATTCTCACATGGCCCATTCTGAACAAGAATAAAGTGTCCAATATTCACAGCGTCCCTTAAAAACACACCACAGTTTAGGTTTTGACAATTTCCCACCACCATTTTCTATCATCCCTGCTGGATATCGGCCCCTCCCTACAATGGGGCCCTGGACAATTGCCCAGGCTGCCCCATAGCTAAGACCATACCTGACTCTCAGAAGCATGCCCAGGTTGTGAACCCGAGAGGCAGGCTACAGGTTGTTGTTGTTCAGTTGCACAGTCGAGTCCAACTCTTCGCGACCCCATGGACCACATCGCGTCAGGCCCTCCTGTCTTCCGTCGTGCTTCGGAGTTTGTTTAATTTCATGTCCGTTGCATCGATAACACTGTCGAACCATCTCACCCTTTGCCGCCCCCTTCTTCTTTGACCTTCAGTCTTTCCCAGCATCAGGGTCTTCTCCAGTGAGTGCTCCCTTCTCATTTGGGAGCCAAAGCATTTGAGCTTCAGCTTCAGTCTCTGGCATTCCAGGGAACAGTCAGGGTTGATTTCTTTTAGGATTGACTGATTTGATCTCCTTACATATAAGAACATAAGAGACACCAATGTTGGATCAGGCCAAAGGCCCATCCAGTCCAACACTCTGTGTCACACAGTGGCCAGAAATACCAGGTGCCATCAGGAGGTCCACCAGTGAGGCCAGAGTTGCAGTCCTTGCAGTCCAAGGGACTCTCAGGAGTCTTCTCCAGCACCATAATTCGAAAGAATCTATTCTTCGGCGCTCGGCCTTCCTTATAGTCCAACTCTCGCAGCCATACAGTACTACTGGGAATACCATTGCTTTGACCATGCGGACTTTTGTTGGCCGGGTGATGTCCTTACTTTTTATTATGCTGTCTAGGTTTGCCATCGCTTTCCTCCCAAGGAGCAGGCGCCTTTTGATTTCATGGCTGCAGTTACCATCTGCAGTGATCTTGGATCTCAGGAACGTGAAGTCTGTCACTGTTTCCACGCCTTCCCCTTCTATTTGCCAAGGAGCGATGGGGCCAGAGTGACTTCTAATTGTGACTGCAAAGACGGATGCATGTAATGGCAGCAGCTCTGAATTGTCTAATCAAGAGCAACAGGTAGAGTGATGTGATTGTATCATGCCATTTCTCCCTTGTGTGGATATCCATGGGGTTAAGGGAGGTAAGCTTTAGCATGGGGGAATGACCCCACCCCCACACTCAAGAAGAAAAGCCACGACTGTCTTCCATTTTAGATCATGTCACCCTGGCCAAGGGATTTCCAAGCGGCTGGTTACCTGGTTCAGTAGAGTTTGTGTTTACACCAAGTGATGCTCCGAGTTCCCCTTTTAGAGGCAGCCTGGGGATTGTCTGCGGAGGAGGAAGAGAGCATTTGGCGTCTGCTCCGAGCCATGTGCTTAAAAATAACCTCTCTGCTTGTCAAGGTTATAAACAGAGGGCTGAACAAATTGCCTTTTGAGTTGATTAAAGTGCTCGATGAAGCTCGCTCCCAGATGGCTGAGGCTGGCTCGGAGATGACCGCATTCATCTGAACTCCGGGGCTCTCTTGCTTCAGACGGCCTTGGCGAGTCTCTCCCTCTCTTATCCTTGGACTTGCCTCTCTTTAGGCCGCTGTAGTGAAAAGTGCCTGGAAAACGCAGTCCACCCCTCAGCACAATAGCTAAGCTGCTGGCCAGAGGTAGCCCAACGGCTGCTCGGCGTCTTGGATTCAGAAAGCGAACGGCTTGCCAGTTCGTGTCCAGGCCGACTTCAAAGGCAGGGGCTATGAGAGATCTGCTCTGGTGACTGGTCTCCAGACGACTGAGATCAGTTCCCCTGGAGAAAAATGGCTGCTTTGGAGGGTGGGCTCTATGGCATTGTACCTTGATGAGGTCTGCGGAAATCCCCTCCCATCCCCAAACCCTGCTGCTGTGGTCCCTCCCAAGGCTCCACCCTCAAAATTTCCAGGTATTTCCCAATCTAGAGCTGGCAATACTATTCAAAAGGCTGGTGTTGGTCACAAGTTTGGTGTAGTGGTTAGGTGTGCGGACTCTAATCTGGGAGAACTGGGTTTGATTCCCCACTCCTCCACTTGCAGCTGCTGGATGACCTTGGGCAAGCCATAGTTCTGTCAGAGCTGTTCTCTCAAGGACAGTTCTTTCACAGCTCTCTCAGCCCCATCTACCTCACAGGCAATATTCCCTCTAAGCTGTGGAGTCTTGTGAGCAAAAATTCTACTTTGTGAGCTACTGGCATTAAAGTTGTGAGCAAGCGATGTGGCTACTGCATAAATCAGTTTGCTCTGGAGCCGTCCTTCCTGAGCTAAGAGAAAAATGTGTGAGCCAGAGGTTAAAAAACTGTGAGCTAGCTCACACTAACTCAGCTTAGAGGGAACACTGCTCACAGGATGTCTGTTGTGGGGAGGGGAAGGGAAAGGATTTTGCAAGCCGCTCAGAGACTCCGAGTGAAGGGCGGGGTATAAATCTAATCTCTTCCTCTTCCTCCTCCTCCTCCTCCTCCTCTTCTTCTTCCTCTTCTGCTGCCTCTGTGTAGCAACCCTGGAATTCCTTGGTGGTCTACCATCCAAATACTAACTGGGACTGCCCATCAATCTCCGAACTTGGTATATTTATTTCCTTCACTATGTTTCCCCCCCTGGAATGAAACCCAAACAAATGGTGATCATATAAACTAAGCTTGTTATTCCAGTTTGGTTCTTGCATCTGTTAAACACCTTTGTTATGCTGCATGCTAACTTGCTGCTCACCCTCTACCTATAATGTATGGGCTGGCAACTTCTGTTTCAAAAAAGGAGGAGGAGGACACTAGATTTATACCCTGCCCTTCACTTGGAGTCTCAGAGCGGTTTACAATCTCCTTCCCTTCCTCTCCCTACAACAGACACCCCGTGAGGTAGGTGGGGCCGAGAGAGCTCTGAGAGAAACTGCTCTAGAACGAACAGCTCTGAGAGAACTGTGGCTTGCCCATGGTCCCCCAGCATCTACATATGGAGGAGCGGGGAATCAAACCCGGTTCTCCCAGATTAGAGTCCGCCGCTCCTAACCACGTCACCAAACTGGCTCACTGTATCTGAAGAAGTGTACCTGCACATGAAAGCTTGTACCCGGAATGAAACTTTGCTGGTCTTAAAGGGGCCACTGGCCTCAAACTTTGTCCTGCGGCTTCAGACCAACAGGGCTACCCGCCTGAATCTAGGACTGACCCTGTTTAGATTCCATGAAATGACAGGATCGGGCTAGCCGGAGCCATCCAGGCCAGGGCAGTGGCCCCATAGATGTGACATATGAGTTACGAACAGCAACTGGGGTATGGGGCAAACCCAGAAGCCTTACTCTGACTCCCACCCATTCAGTCCCACATTTCCGCAGAGCCTGCGTGTATGCATTTCATACATATGTGAACTTGAGCCACAGAACTGGGAACCCTGTTTTACCAGAGTTCCGGTTCACATCTGTGGAGCACATGTTCATACAGTGCATGGATGCGCGTCGATAGGGACTGCGGACTACAGTGTGTGATTGATTTGTTCAGTTCAATTTCTCTCCCGCCCTTCCTGCAAACGGGCTCAGGGAGGGTTAAAATGTAAAGGTTCCCTTGCTCGAAAGCCAGTTGAATCTGACTCTAGGGTTGCGGTGCTCATCTCCGTTTCAAAGCCGAAGAGCCAGCGCTGTCCGAAGACATTTTCGTGGTCATGTGGCCGGCGTGACTAAACACTGAGGTGCACGGATCACTGTTACCTTCCCACCGAAGCGGTACCTATTTATCTACTTGCAATTTCTTGCTTTCGAACTGCTAGGTTGGCAGGAGCTGGAACTAGAGATGGGAGCTCACTCCGTCATGGGGCAACTCGGGTCTCGAACTGCTGAACTACCGATCTTCCACAGCCTGCAGTTCAGCGTCTTAACCACTTGAGCCACCACAGCTCCATCAGGGAAGGTTACAAACATTCATATAAGACAAATAAAACCAAAGATTAAAACTATAAAACTTATCCCTTAAAAACAATGGCGATCAAACTACATCACAACTGTTACGATGGTGCCCTGGTGTTAGACAAGGGCCTGGGGGTTGAAAGGGCTAGATCCCATAAGGGATTCCTGATTGCAATTACCCTGCCTTGGCTAAGCCAAAGCACTTAGCGTTCTGTGTCCTCAGCAATGAAGACCATGATCGATGGTAACAGAAAAGTAGCGGGATGGTAGCAGGAGGGGCCAGATGATGTTTGATGTCACCCAAACACCTGGTGGAAGAGCTCCATCTTACAGGCCCTGCGGAACTTTAGGGTACTGCAGGTCCCTGATCTCTAGCAGGAGCTCATTCCACCAGGTTGTGGCCAGAGCCGAAAAGGCCATAGCCCTGGTTGAGGCCAGATGGACATCTTTTGGTCCAGGGATCAACAGAAAATACTGATCTAATGAGCACAAGGCTCAAGGGGGCACATATGGGGCGAGGCGATCCTTCTCCCGATTCTACTGACATATATTGTACCACATATTGTATTGCAATAGACAGATGATGATAGATAGATAGATAGATGATAGATAGATAGATAGATAGATAGATAGATAGATAGATAGATAGATAGATAGATAGATAGATAAATAGACAGATAAATAGACTGATAGATGATAGATGATAGATAAACAGATAGATAAACAGATAGATAGATAGATAGATAGATAGATAGATAGATAGATAGATAGATAGATGATAGATAGATAGATAGATAGATAGATAGATAGATAGATAGATAGATAG
>NW_015162502.1:583338-588660 GCF_001447785.1 Gekko japonicus
AGAGAGAGAGAGAGAGAGAGAGAGAGAGAGAGAGAGAGTAGGAGTAGGAGTAGGAGTAGGAGTAGGAGTAGGAGTAGGTGATGGGAAAGACCTCTGCCTGAGGCCCTGGAGAACCAGTGCCAATCTGAGTAGGCAATGCTGACTTTGATGGACGAAGGGTCTCATTCAGTATATGGCAGCTTCATGTGTTCAGTCACTGACATTTATGTATTTATTGTGCACCATTTTCACTGGAACTCAAGGCAGACCGCACGGAGTACAATACAATCAAGGCGAATACGATCGACGAGATGGGACAGCCAATAGACAGTGCACTAGGGTCTGACTTGTTTAAATCTGGCCCCAACCAGAGATCAGAAACAAAGCATAAGTACTAGCGTGACAAACTAAATGATGCAAAAATGGCATAGTAGGAAATGATCTACAGCCACAAAGGGTATGAGCTATTTACAGTGGTATTAGTCTACAGTCCTTAACCCAAATGTTTTAAGCCTGCGGACACCTTTGGAATTCTGACACAGGATGGTGGGAGCAACCACAAAATGGGTGCCCAAAATGTCTCTTACAGGAGGTAGAGCCAGCCACAAAATGGCTGCCATGGCTTACTTTCAGTCACATGGTTAATATCGTTGTGCTGCAGTGGCAGCTGCTGCCAAAGTAATGCATTTAAAAATGTGCACAGCCAATCGAATCTCCAGGGGCCAATCGAAAGCCCTGTGTCCTTGGTCGGGCAGAGCTCACTGAGGACTCCTCAGGAGAAGAGAAAACCTCAGGAGAAGAGGAGCCACGTGTAGCTGGCAAGCAGAAAGACAAACTGCAGGCTTTTCAGGATTCACAGCCAACAGCTGATGCAGAACCAGAGCCCTGATTCAACAGGTGAAACTCAGTTGATCGTTTCCAGCCCTCCAGTATCACCCACAACCTTTGGGTGCTGCAGACAGAGGCTATGAACAGAACTACAGGAGGGACGACAAAGCGCTCGCCTCCTGGCCTGATGCCAGCTGCTTGAGTAGTTGCAGGATTACTCCTGAGCAGCTGGCTGAAAGTTTGAGCCTTCGGCACATGCCTATAAAAACCAGCCAAGGGAGGCTGTTGGGTGTGGAAGCAACAAGTTATTCTATTGCTGACTCTGTGATCACTGCATCGGACCCTGCCTCACTTGTGTGACTCTGGAATGGCTCCTGACCTTGGCTCTGTGATCCCTGCTTGTGAGGAACCTTTGGACTGCCTATGCCTTTTGGACAACCCCTCGGTAATGTCTTTCTTGGTTCTTGACTCTGAAACTGGACTCCCAACTTGGCTTCTTGTACTTGGACTCTTGCTACCCACAAGAATGTACATGGTTCCACCTGCCCGGTGACACTGTGCTGGGCAAAAATCCCAATTGGCCACACCTGCTTTCTCAAAACACTTTGTGGGCATCAGGTATCTGTGGGCACAATGAGGGGCCCCTGCCCTAAGCCTTTACCCAAGTTTCTTTCTTAATCATGTGGTCACAGTTCCCGGTGATTCCTAGAGCTACCCTACATCATTTCTGAATTTTTCCCATAGGAGGAGGAGAAATTGGATAGATACCTTGCCCTTCACTACCCAAAGGAGTCTTACAATCTCCTTCCCTTCCCTTCCCCACTACAGACACCCTGTGAGGTAGGTGGGGCTGAGAGAGCTCTTTTGAGAACTGCTTGTGAGAGAACAGCTCTGAAGAAGCCATCACTGACCCAAGATCACACCAGCAGCTGCATGTGGAGGAGGGAATCTGTTATGTATTGGGATTGAATCATCCCTGATTGAATCACCCTAGAGACTGGCTGAGCTTGGAGCACAAGAACAATAGCCGACCAGGACTCTGGAATAAACCAATCAAGTAGTAATGTTTTGTAAATAGCCTATCACGGGGAGTGGGTGTGGGGTGGGTGGGTTGTCTTAGAGTTGTCTCAGAGTTAAGCTGAAATGACTAATAAACTATGAGCTGATCACTATACGTGTCTCGAACCCAGTATATTTCACAATCAAACCCGGTTCCCCCAGATTAGAGTCCACACCAGTGTTCCCTCTAAGCTGTAAAGTTGTGAGCAGATGATTTGACTACTGCATAAAATAGTGTGTACTGGAGCCCTCCTTCCTGAGCCGAGACAAAAATGTGTGAGCCGGAGGCTAAAAAACTGTGAGCTAACTCACACTAACTCAGCTTAGAAGGAACACTGGTCCACATTCCTAACCACTACGCCAAACTGGCTCTCCAGTAGTGACGCTATGCTTCCCCCATGTCCCTGCCCCCAACTCTCACGCCAGTTGCCCGTCTTGGCCTGGAAACCGTCTCACACCCAATGTTCCCTCTAAGCTGTGGAGTCCTGTGAGCAAAAATTCTACTTTGTGAGCTCCTGGCATTAACGTGAGCGAGAGATTGGGCTACTGCATCAATTAGTTTGCTCTGGAGCCATCCTTTTTGAGCGAAGACAGAAATGTGTGAGCTGGAGGCTAAAAAACTGAAGGCCAACTCACACTCACTCAGCTTAGAGGGAACACTGCTCACACCCATCCCTAATCTGAAGTCATCACGAATGGCCTTCCGCTGTTGTCTTGGCGCACAAAGCTGGCTTGCCTCTTGCTTTGATGTGAGCCCTTACTGTGACTCGTCGCATCCCCGTGGATTTTTATGAAACGTGGGTCGAGCCACGACACAATGAATGGCCAAAGACTGCCCTGTAAATCCAGCCTCTGGATCTCTTAAAAAAAGGAATTTTGGCCCTCCATCCTTCAGTTGGCACAAAGAGTTTTCAGAGAATGAGCATTTCCTTGGAACGTTTCTTGGCTGGCCGGCCCCACCCCCTAAACGTCCAGAACAGAAATACATTCCTTTCTGATGCAATTTCAGAGTTGACCGCAAAAGACGTTTGGAGACTAACTGGACGAGAAGACATTTTGGAGATAGGAACCTCACAGCAAAAGCGGCGCATCCTTTGGAACAGCCCCGGCCTCTTTGTGCAGCCCTATCTCCCCCGCGCAGCTTGGCGAGAGTGCTTTCTGGGGCTTATGAAGAACTAGGCCATGATGTCTTCAGAGTCTTTTGTGCTGCCGTTTCCCTCCCCAACAAATGTTCTGATGTCTTGCCTAAAAAGGACATGCCAGGTTGCTTTTCCTGGGGTCATGCTGAGCTGCTGTGATCTTTTCTGGCAGACCCTGCGTTTCAGGAGACCCAGGGATATCAAGCTTCCAGGGGATACGCTACCCTCAGGTCTCCTTGCCTGCTACAGATGCCATCCTCCAGGAGGGGCCTGGGGATCCCCCTGTAATTACAGCTCATCTCCACACTACAGAGATCAGTTCCCCTGGAGAAAATGGATGCTTTGAGGAGGAGGAGGAGGAGAAGAAGAGATTGGATTTATACCCCGCCCTTCACTACTCAAAGGAGTCTTAGAGTGGCTTACATCTCCTTTCCCTTCCCCTCCCCACAACAGACACCCTGTGAGATAGGTGGGGCTGAGAGAGTTCTTTTGAGGACTGCTCTTGAGAGAACAGCTCTGATGGAACTTGTGACTGACTCAAGGTCACCCAGCAGCTGCATGTGGAGGAGTGGGGAATCAAGCTTGGTTCTCCCAGATTAGAGTCTGCGCTCCTAACCACTACACCAAACTGGCTTTCAAAAGTGGACTCTATGCCACTGAGGTCCCTGTCCTTCTGAGGCTCCATCCCAAAATCTCCAGGAGTTTCCCAACCTGGATCTGGCAACCCTACCCCACTTTCCCCCACCAGCGGCCAGGGGGGACCTGGTAACCCTATTGCCGAATTAATTAATTATCATATGGCAATGTGTGTAGTATAGCCAGGAGATTCTAAGATTGTCTGGCATCCAGGCGTTCTAGCTCTTTTAGTGTTATGCACCACTAGGTGGCGAGCTAGGCTTTTTTTTAAGGCAAGAGACATTTCAGAGGTGGTTTGCCATTGCCTGCCTCTGTGTCACGACCCAGGTATTCCTTGGAGGTCAGCCCTCCAAATACTAGCCACGACTGGAAGACGAGGCAGGAGAAAAAATTTTAAAAAAGGAAAATAAAGCCTACTTACAGGAAGTTCTTACCACAGAGTTCCTGGCGCTTCCTAGAGCTACCCGGAAGTGCCAAAGGCTCCACATTTTTCTGAACAAAAGTGGTAAGATATGACCCAGTATTTACATATGAGTGGCTCCGTCGCCATATTTTCTTTTGTCCCCTGGGACATAGTTATTCTCAGGGGTTGTTTCCTAGAAAAAGAGCTAGGGGAACTCATTAGCATAACTCATTAGCATATGCCACACCCCCTGACATCAGGGGCCCGGCGGTGGACCTGCAAGGCCAGCAGGAGTGTGAGGAAGCCCCGCCAAGGCCCTCCCTGGCCCCAGGCAAGCAGGGGTGGGGAGAGGCGGGGGGGCAGACACCTACGCTCCCCTCCTGCCTCCTCCTGGCTGAATGAGGGCAGGAAGTGGGGCATCCGGAAGCAGGGGGCGGGGCTTCATCATGTGTCCCGCCCCTCTGCACCTCACCCGGGGGAACTGCATTCCCCCGCGTTCCCCCCCCGAAATGACCTCTGGTTATTCTATTTATTTTATAGATTTACTTAATTTAAACCCTGTCCTTCTCCCCAGTGGGGACCCAAAGTTGCTTACGTCGTTGTCCTCTCCTCCATTTTTCCCCTCACAACCCTACGAGGTAGTTTAGAGATGTAGCTACCTTCTAGAGCTGACTGCTCTAACTGACAGCAGAGGAGAGGAAGGCCACCATCACAACTCTGGCAATTTGAGATCGTCATAGTGAAGCATGAACATAGAAAACCCAGCTTTGCAAAGCGCCGATTGGTTAGGGACTGTGATGTCATGACCCTGCATGACCCCAATCTTCATAGAGCTGTTTTCAGCTGCTGAAACAAAGTTCTGTTTGCTTATGTGTCTCTCAGGCTTATTGTGAAATGGAGAAGAAAGGAGACTCATGCTGTGGGTTGAAAAACCTTCTGGGCTTCTCCTTTCAACTTCTATCCGTCTTCTCCTTCCTTTTATTTAGATTTCTCTCTCGCACCCTTCCCAAAGGCTTAAGCTGGCATCTGAGATCATGAAAACCAAATTCTGAGAGGCCGAGCATGCATAACCGGATTTCCAAAACTTGACATTTTGACAAAGAGTACAGAAGCCGGACAATTCCTTACAGAACCTTCCATATAATAACGATTTATTATTTATAAAGCGCTTCTGACACCAAGTGCTGTACAATTATTAAATTACAAAGAACAAACCCTGCCTGCAGGCTTACAATCCAAAAAGAAAAGACCACTAGGACAAGGGGAGAAAGGGAAAGA
>NW_015162502.1:588786-623079 GCF_001447785.1 Gekko japonicus
AGGAGGAGGAGGAGGAGGAGGAGGAGGAGGAGGAGGAGATTGGATTTATACCCCGCCCTTCACTACCTGAAGGAGTCTCAGAGCGGCTTACAATGGCCTTCGCCTTCCCCTCCCCACAACAGACACCCTGTGAGAGAGCTCTGAGAGAACTGCCCTTTCAAGAACAGCTCGGACAAAACTATGGCTTGCCCAAGGTCATTCAGCAGCCGCGTGTGGAGGAATGGGGAGGGCAGGGTTTGGGGAGAGGAGGGATCTCAGTGGGGTAGAATGCCGACCTCCAAAACAGACATCGAGCTTCTTGAGATCAATTGTAATAGCTGGAGAGCTCCAGGTAACACCAGGAGGTTGGCAACCCTAATTTTGACCTTCAGTGATCGGAAACCTGGGCATGGTGCACTCTAGTATCGTCGATTCATTCTCTGACATACTGTAGGGCTGCCAGGTTGAGCCTGGCAACCGGTGGAAGGGTTGAGGGCAGTGACGTAATGAGGGCATACAACGTTGGTTATGTGTTTTGTTGAAAGTTTTCATGGCCAGAGTCTGTTAGTTGTAGATGTTCCGGGCTGTCTGGCCGTGGCATTGGCATTGTAGTACATGACTTTTCGCCAGCAGCTGTGACTGGCATCCTCAGAGGGGTAACACAGAAAGATGGAGTACTCTCTTTTCAATGTTGGTTATGTCTCTACATCATTTCCGGGTACAGTTGCCCAGTACCTACTTGCAACCGGCAGGGGATGGGGGGGGACTTACTAGGAGCAACAGGGAGTCCCATCCGATGTACAGTGACGTGTCCAAATCACTGTCCATGTGACTCGGAAGTGACGTCATCACCTTGGGGACGACGGCGTGATGCTCTGGTATTTTGGTAAAAGCTCTATGGTAAATTTGGCTTCTACCAAAGAGTTTTCCCCAAATACCAGAGCGTCGGACGTCCCGGATGTGATGACATCATGTTCAGGTCACGTGGGCAGTGACGTAGACACTCTCTGCATGTCAGATGTCTGAGATCTGCGTGTAAGATATTCCTCTTTTGGGAGGTAAGTTCTGGTCCAGTGATTGGTTCTGCAATAACTCTACAGCACCTGGTACCAAAACAGAACAGAACTTTATGAGAATATAAGCAAGGCTTCATCTGGACGTCGCTAGGCTACAACCAGCCAGGGCCAGCAAGAAACAACACAAGTGAAAAGTGAAACTAAAGCAAAGGCTTTACCTTAAGGCTGAAGAGATTGTGTTAAAATAACTATAACATAAAATAAGGGAACATCAACAAATTTACAACTAGAGATGCCGGCCTCCAGGTGGGACCTGGGGATCTCCCAAAAATTACACTTCACCTTCGAACTGGAGGTGCCAGGGACTGAACCTGGGACCTTCTGCATGCCAGGCAGATGCTCTGCCACTGAGTCATGCCCCCTCTCCAGAAACATACACATGAAGCTGCCTTATACTGCATCAGACCACTGGTCCATCAAGGTCAGTATTGTCTACCCAGACTGGCAGCAGCTCTCCAGGGTCTCAGGTGGAAGTCTTTCACGTCACCTGCTGTCTGGTCCTTTGAACGGGAGATGCTGGCGTTTGGACCTAGGACCTTCTGCACGCCGAGCAGATACTCTGCCACTGAGCCACAGCCCCTCCCCAACTGAACTGTGGCAGTTCAGACTGAAAGCGTGGGGAATCATATGCTTGAATAAAGGTAAAGGTAAAGGTTTCCCTTGCTTGAGAGCCAGTCAAATCCGACTCTAGGGGGCAGTGCTCATCTCCATTTCCAAGCCAAAGAGCCAGTGCTGTACAAAGATGTTTCTGTGGTATTGTGGCCGGCATGACTAGGGGTAATTTCCTGCAGGAGTGCACAGGAGCGGAGCTCCGGCAGTAAAGAGCCCAGGGGGCGGGCACATGCAACAAGCCCCACCCCCTGCTCCCAGATGCCCTCAGTCAGTGCAAGAAGCAGCCAGGTAAATTGCAGAGCTCGCCGGTCCAAAACAGTCCAGTGGCACCTTTAAGACCAAGTTTTATTCAGGTACAAGCTCTCCCTCCTCTGCGAGGACAGATCTGCACGTCCCCTGTCCCCCCCAATAGCTAGCAATCCAAAACAGTCCGGTGGAGCCTGAGCGGTGGGTGTTGCCTTCTGACACACTTCTGGTGATGTCAGGGGGTGTGGCATATGCAAATAAGTTATGCTAATGAGTGATGACCCCCTGGGAATGACTAAACGCTGAGGCACACGGAACGCTGTTACCTTCCCACTGAAGTGGTACCTATTTATCTACTTGCAATTTCTTGCTTTCGAACTGCTAGGTTGGCAGGAGCTGGGGCCAGAGACGGGAGCTCACTCCGTCATGCGGCACTCAGGTCTCGAACTGCCGAGCTACTGACCTTCCAGTCTGCAGCTCAGAGTCTTAACCTCTGAGCCACCGCGGACCTATGCTTGAATAGGATCCCATTAAAACAAGAAAAATCTACAGGGCAAGTGCAAGAAAACAAAATGTGGTTGCCCTAACCCTTCGCACTAAAAGTGGCAACCGCGTTCCTCCAGCCGCTTGCCCTTCCTGTGTTCAAAGCTTGCAGTTTCTATATACCAACATAGCTGAAAAGTTTCTCAAAGGCCTGACTTGACACCTACATTTAAAAAAAAAAACACCATGAAATTCTCAGTGTTAGGTTTTCCAGCTCTGGGTGGGGCAATACCCAGAGATTGGGGAGGCAGGGCAGCCCGGCAAGGGTGGGGTTTGGGGAGAGGAAGTCCTCAGAGGATACAATACCGTACAGTCCACCTTCCAAATGTTAGAAACAGGGGTCATTTCGTAGAAAAAGAGGTGCAGGAGCATATTAGCATAACTCATTAGCAGAACCTATTTGCATATGCCACACCCCCTGACATCACTTGAAGTGTGTCAGAAGGCAACACCCATCGCACAGGCTCCACTGGACTGTTTTGGATTGCAGAGGAGGGAGGGCTTGTACCTGAATAAAACGTGGTCTTAAAGGTGCCACTGGACTGTTTTGGACTGAAGGGCCGGGGGGAGCTCTGCAACTTACCTGGCTGCTTCTTGCTCTGACTGAGGGCTGCTGGGAGCAGGGGGTGGGGCTTGTTGCATGTGACCGCCCCCTGGGCTCTTTACTGCCGGAGCTCCGCTCCTGTGCGCTCCTTCAGGAAATGACCCCTGGTTAGAAACAAAGTTTGTCTACCTTAGCCACTCAAAGGGACAAAGCAAAGCAAAGAAAGTCAGTCTGGTGTATCTTTTAGTTGAACTTCATTGACTCAATAAAGGGAGTCGAACAAAAGCGAGCTCCCAGAACATTCCAAACGGTTTCATTTTATACTCCCTACCCCCCGGCCTCCTTCATTCCCATAGGCCAAGGTATTGAAGGTTACATTCTTTCCGACCGCCTAAAACATACTGCTCTTTAACATGATCCCCCCTCCCTCGTCATGGATTGCATGTTCACTATAATTAGCTACTTAGCTATGCAGGGCGGGTTAGATAATATTTATGATCTGATGACGCAGGCGTGGTTGGTTAGCGCTCTATTTCGCCAAGGCCATCTCGGCTTGTTCACGTCACACACACCCCTTCATCTTATCTTTAGCTCTGCCACTGTGTTTTACCTTTTCAGACAGATTGTTCCATACCTCATAGCGGCTTCAGCTCATTTTAACTATTTAACTTCCCTCACAAATAGGGTTGCCAAGTCCCCCCGGGGGGACGGGGAAACCCCCACTCGTGGGGCCGTTACCTGCCGGCCCGGATTGGGCTGCCCGGGGAAACCCCACCCCCAAATTGCCGGACTCGCCGGACGTACCCGGCGTGATGATGTCACCCAGAGGGAGGGCTCTGTTTGTAGAAAAGCCCAGCAGGAACTCATTAGCATAATAGGCCACACCCAACAGCAGGAACTCATTAGCATATTAAACCACACTTTGACAGCACCGCTCATTAGCACATTAGGCCACACCCCCATGTTACCAGAAGTGTGGTCATCCAGCCACACCCACCTTTTGCTTCTTATTCTGTTTACCTTGTTTGTTGTCAAAACCCTGGGCTTTTTTTGGAGCAGGAACTCCTTTGCATGTTAGGACACACACCCCTAATGTAGCCAATCCTAATGAGTTTCTGCTTTTGGGTGTGGCCTATTATGCTAATGAGTTCCTGCTGGGCGTGGCCAACTCGAGAGCCAGACGGAACTCCGTTCCTGTGTGTTCCTGCCCAAAAATAGCCCTGCCCAGAGGTGACATCATCGTGTCGGGCACGTTTGTGGTGGGGCACTCTATAATTCAAGGGAAAACTCTATGGTTTTCCCTTGAATTATAGTGGCCCCGCCCCCAACGTGCCCGACACGATGATGTCACTTCCTGGTGGCGCCATTGCAGCCAAAGAACACCCAGAGAGAGCCGGGACTCCCCCGCTCCAGGACAAGGTAAGGCTTGGCCACCCTACTCACAGAGTAGCCATTTTCTCCAGAGGAACTGATCTTTGTCACCTGGAGATCAACTGTAGTAGCAGAAGATCACCAGGCTCCACCTGGAGGTTGGCAACAGCCTGTGTTTTAATCCATGCTCGGTAGAGCCTTTTTGCTATTCATGAAAAGCGGGTTTCTAGAACTCCTGAAAGCCATCGTTATTAGGGTCATGGTGTGTCTTGAATGCGAATACTGAGCAGGAGTTGTTTCAGTGCCATAACTGATCACCGGGCCGGAGTGCCTTAGTACCGAGGGCACATCTGTGCGTGTTTGTTCAGGCGGTGTTTCCCCACCGATCCTCGGCTCCCGGGCCCCCGCTTGCCTGTGTCACTCACGAACTTCTCCTTCCGCCAGCCTCTCATTAGTGGCCGGAGGTCTGGACTGCTGACATCAGCACTCATTCCAACAGTTTTAAGGGGATGCATTCGGAGAGTGTGAGGAACAAGTCCGTAAATTTCAGGAAACTCCGCTTTGGGGGGCTGGGGTTTACGAGGCGGAGTGGGGCTGATAAGCAGCAGTTCTGTGTCAGGGCTCTTGGAGGGTTTCTCTGCCAGCCAGTTCCAGACATTTCAAACAGCCGCCTTGCTCCGAATGGCTGCTCAGGGCCTCTTCGCCATCCCATCTCCAGGCCCTTCTCTTCAACTTCTCCTCAGCCAGGATATAATGCTCCTCCGGAGCCCTGGATGAAGAGATGCCATTCAGCCGGCGGTAAGTAGACCACTCACCTCAAAGAAGGCGATCTCTCTCTCTCTCTCTCTCTCTCTCTCTCTCTCTCTCTCTCTCTCTCTGCAATTCTCCATCTGGCATTTGCTCCACATTCTCTCAACACTGAGGAAAAAGTGCAGCTCAAAGCCACATTCAAATACTCCAGGGCATCGCCGTACTGACTGCGTAGTCACCTCTGAATGGCCATAAAACTATGCAGAAGGTACCATAAAACCCGGTGATCAAAGAAAGCAAAAGCGGCACACAATGGGGAGGGTACCATAAAATCCAATGATCAAAATCCAATGATCAAAGAAAGTGAAAGCAGCATGAGGGCACCATAAAATCCAACGATCAAATAAAATGAAAGCGGCATGCAGTGTACAGGGTACCATACAATCCGATGATTGAAGAAAGTGAAAGCGGCATGCAGTGTAGAGGGTACCATAAAACCCGATGGTCAAAAGAAAATGAAAGCGGCATGCAGTGTGGAGGGTACCATAAAATCCGATGATCAAAGAAAGTAAAAGCGGCATGCAGTGTGGAGGGTACCAAAAATCCAATTATCAAAGGAAATGAAACTGGCATACAGTGTAGAGGATACCATAAAATCCGATGATCAAAGAAAGTAAAAGCGGCATGCAGTGTGGAGGGTACCAAAAATCCAATTATCAAAGGAAATGAAACTGGCATACAGTGTAGAGGATACCATAAAATCCGATGATCAAAGAAAGTAAAAGCGGCATGCAGTGTGGAGGGTACCAAAAACCCAATGATCAAAGGAAGTGAAAGTGGCATACAGTGTAGAGGGTACCATAAAATCCGATGATCGAAGAAAGTGAAAGCGGCATGCAATGCATAGGGGAATTTCCATTCCAACGTGGGTTTGGTAAAACAACAGAGGGAAAAGCCAATGTAGAATAGCTCGCTCTCTCTCCCCCCCCCTCCCCCCCAAGGTAGCTCAGGCCTCCTCCCCAGTGAACAAAGATCCATTGCAAGCTCTGAATATCTAACTATTTTTACCTAGTTTTCCAAACCCCACCTTCCCCAGGCTCCACCCCCAAAATCTCAATGTATTTCCCAACCCAGAATTGACAACCCTGCCCCTGAATATTATCTACTCAGACTAGCAGTGGCTTTCATGGGCCTCAAGAAGGGCCTTTCCCACCACCTACTGCCAGGTCCGAGAAATGGAGATGCAGGGGATTGAACTTGGGAACTTCTGCATGCAAGGCAGAGGCTCTACCAATGAGCCATACCTCCTATGAGCCAAGCCCCGCCCCCCTGGAATGTTTGCAAGTGCATAAATAAATAAATAAATAAATAAATAAATAAATGTGCAAAGGAAGGCCGTTCAGCTTTCTTGACTACAGAAGTCATCAACCCCCACCTGCCGGCAGTGTCAGCTTGTTACCAGAATTGTTGCCTCGCCTAGACAAAGCAATTAACTCGCAGCAGCTGAGAGCTGTCATCTAAAGTGGTTGACAGTTTGCAATTTAGAGATCTCTCCTGGTCACAGTTTTCTATCGACTAAATGGCTTTTCTTTCAGCACCGAGAACTTCAGCCCCACCAGGAAAAAAATTGCCCCACAAGCCACAAAATCCTGGCTAGGGGCCTGACAAAGATTCTTGGGTGTGTCCCCCCCCCGACACACAACATGCAATATATAGATAGTCCAGGCCACACCCCTTCCCTGGAATCTTGATATCAGCCAATCAGACTCTCCTAGGTGTGGCCAGAGAAGGTGGTCCTATAAAACGAGTCTGGTATCTGCTGGGCCTTTTCCTGATCCAGGCATCCCCAGTAGCCTGCAGAGGCAGAATTCCCACTACAGCAGGGGTATCGAACTCATTTGTCATGAGGGCCGGGTCTGACATAAATGAGACCTTGTTGGGCTGGACCATGTGTGTCATAAAAGGTAATGCCAGGAAGCGGAGATATAAACTTTATAAAGGACACAAACACAAAAGGGTTTTTAAATAAAAACATGCTTAAAACATTAGCACTCTTGCAATATTTTGTTTATTTAACAGCGTCTGATAATTGAGACCTCTTGCTCTGAATTATTGCATCAAAATATCTGTGCTGTAGCAATCTTGAGTGTGCTGTTCAGGTGTGTACCTGTAAGCTGCCAACCTACGATGATGCAGCAGCAGAACTAGAAGAAGAAGCAGAAGACAGCCAGTTCCACTGCGGGCCTGAAAGAAGCCCTTCGAGGGCCTCATCCGGCCCCCGGGCCACATGTTTGACACCCCTGCACTACAGTCTAGTGCATTATGTGTTGACGTGTTTCTCCCCCCCACACCCCGCCACCACTTCTTCCCCCTGCATGGCCGCTCTGCCCACCATGCCTGTCCCCACCGGCAGCCCCCAACCCATCCTTTTGACAGCGTCAGGGGCTCTCGGCTTGCGACGGCCCGACATCTGTTTCCAATGCAATAAAACGGAACAGTGCGGCTTTTGTGAGGTTCCATTTGCACACTGCTGGGAAAGGCCGGTGGCTTTTAAACAATTCATTTCGGCCTGGCAGTCCCTGGAGACCCAGGCCACGACACAGCTGACTGCTCTAGAGGCAAAGCACACGGAGAGCTTGCAGGGATCCACACAAACACATCCCACACACTTGGAGCTTGGGCGGCTTTGTGGGGGGATGCAATTATTTCGAGCTCCAGTACGCTGGGCACCAGTTGGAAGGCCTCCCCCCCTTCCCCTTTCTGCACAGTCTGTGGAGAATCCCTCTTACCAAGCTAGCATTCCTTCCCAATGCTCAGAGATGCCATCAGATCTGGGTTTCAGGAAGTAGTCATCTGTTTTTATGACCAGAGGTCAGATAGGGTCGCCAGGTCCTTACTTTGTTCTTGGGGGGGGGGGTCCTCTCTTCGTCCTGAAGTCTTTGATAACCAGGGTTCATTTTATAGAAAAAGAGGTGCAGGAGCTCATTAGCATAGCTCATTAGCATAACTCATTTGCATATGCCACACCCCCTGACATCACCGGAAGTGTGTCAGAAGGCAACACCCACCGCTCAGGCTCCACTGGACTGTTTTGGATTGCTAGCTATTGGGGGTGGGGGGGACGTGCAGATCTTCCCTCGCAGAGGAGGGAGAGCTTATACCTGAATAAAACCTGGTCTTAAAGGTGCCACTGGACTGTTTTGGAGTGGGAGTGCGGGGGGGGGGGCCTCTGCAACTTACCTGGCTGCTTCTTGCTCTGACTGAGGGCAGCAGGGAGCAGGGGGTGGAGCTTGTTGCATGTGCCCGCCCCCTGGGCTCTTTACTGCCAGAGCTCCGCTCCTGTGCGCTCCTGCAGGAAATGACCCCTGTTGGTAACCATAGAGTTCTTTCTCAAATACTAGAGCAGCCCCCCAACAACATGCTCTATGTGACGACATCACCTCAGTGCACGCAGGGCTCCTCAGGTAGGGTTGCCAAATTGGGCCGGGGGGCAGGGAACCCCCCGCTTCCGCGGCCCGATTTCCGCCGCAGGGGAATTCCAGCCCGGGGGGAACCCCGCCCCCCAAGCTGTGTCACCGGAGGTGATGCAGCCACGTTGCCGACAGGTTTTCCCCTCCGACAGCTCAGCCACGCCCCCAACGTCAGCACGTCGCCCGTCACCCGGACCGCGGCGACGCTCCCCCGCCGTGGGGGGAAGAAGATTTGGCAACCCTATCCTCAGGAGTGGGGCTCCCCCCACCGATCAGCTGGGCAGCAACGGATTGGGTGCCCCGAAAATGGGGAAAACCCCACCCCGGGATGGCAACCCTAGCCAGATCCAAGTGGGGAAACTCCTGGAGATTTGGGAATGGAATCTGGAGAGGACAGGGACCTCAGTGGGGTACAATGCTGTAGAGTCCGCCCTCCAAAGCAGCCAATTTCTCCAGGGGAACTGTTCTCTGTGGTCTGAAGGTGAGCTGTAATTCCAGGCGATCCCCAGGCCCCACCTGGAGGCTGGCATCCCTAGCTGCCAGCTCTGGGTTGGGAAATACCTGGAGAGTTGGAGGGCGGAGCTGTAGGAGGGCAGGGCTTGGGGTCAATGTAGTGGTTGAGTGTGCGGACTCTAATCTGGGAGAACCGGGTTTGATTCCCCACTCCTCCACTTGCACCTGGGTGGACGACCTTGGGCAAGCCGTAGTTCTGAAAAGAGCTGTTCTTGAAAAAAGAGCAGTTTCTGTCAAGAGCTCTCTTAGCCCCGCCTACCTCACAGGGTGTCTGTTGTGGGGAGGAGAAGGGAAGGGAAAGGAGTTTGTAAGCCGCTCTACCTTCGAGTAGTGAAGGGCGGGGCATAAATCCAATCTCTTCTTCTCTTCTCTAAGCTGCGGAGTCTTGTGAGCAAAAAATTCTACTTTGTGAGCCACTGGCATTAAAGCGATTGGGCCACCGCATCAATTAGTTTGCTCTGGAGCCCTCCTTCCTGAGCTGAGACAAAAATGTGTGAGCCGGAGACTAGAAAAACGGTAAGCCAGCTCACACTAACTCAGCTTAGAGGGAACACTGCTTGGGGTGGGGAGGGATTTCAGTGTAGGGCTGCCAGGTCCTCTTGTCTTGCCAGCAGGGGGTGGGAGGCAGCTCTCTGGGAGTGGAGGGGGGAGTTGAGGCAACCTCACCATGCATGGTGTCCCCAGCATGACTGCATCACTTCCATGTGATGTCATCAAGCCGGGACGCTGCAATGGGTAGTGGCTGTTGGGGGCGGGGCTTCCCCCTCTGACCAGCTGGCTGGTGGCGGGTAGGGGCCTGTCAAATTGGGGAGTTCCCCATTCCCACCTGGGGGCTGGCAACCCTGCTTCAGTGGAGTACGATGCCATAGAGCCCACCCTCCAAAGCTGCCATTTTCTCCAGGCGAACAGTCGGAACCCCAGGAGATCTCCAGCCACCACCTGGAGGTTGGCAACCGTGCAGAGGGCGGCCAACTTCCAGGTGGGAATAACCAAACCACAGCCGTGATATAATTACTCAGGGTAACATTGTACAGTCAGTTATATTGTTGACCAAGCACATTCATACAAGCATTTACATGCAAAGAGTATCACCAATAAATGTTTTAAATAAGTAAAGTACTCGTGCCATCAGTTCTAATTATTTCTTTATTGGTTTCTTCTTGTGTATGTTGCCAGATCTTAGTCCGAACACTCTACCTCAGGGGTGTCAAACATGTGGCCCGGGGGCCAGATCAGGCCCCCGGAGGGCTTCCATCAGGCCCACAGTGAAACTGGCCATCTCCTGCTTCCAGTTCTGCTGCTGCTGCTGCATCACAGCTTCCTTTGCCAGACTCTCTCAGTCACTCAGCCAATTCATGTTCTAACCTGGGTCCTAGACTCAGAACTCTGAGCATGAGATTTCTGTGGCGAATGTCAATAAATCAGTAACGTCAGTAACGCTATCACTAGTCCCACGGGACTCTAGTAACTTACACATTTCAAATGAATCTTTTTCTAGGACTGTGATGTTTATATAAAGGACAGCATTGTCTAGGGTCCCATTAGAACCCTTGCGGCAAACATAATAGCCCAGGGGTGTCAAATGTGGCCCGGGGCCAGATCAGGCCCCCGGAGGGCTCCTATCAGGCCCGCAGTGGAACTGGCTGTCTTCTGCTGCTTCTTCAAGTTCTGTTGCTGCTGCGTCATCGTAGGTTTGCAGCTTACGGATACACACCTGAACAGCATACTCAAGATTGCAACAGCACAGACATTTTGATGCAATAATTCAGAGCAAGAGGTGTCAGTGATCAGGCACTGTTAAATAAACAAAATATTGCAAGAGTACGGGGAAAAAAAACCGTTTGTGTTTGTGTCCTTTATAAAGTTTATATCTGTGCTACCTGGCATTACATTTTATGACACACGTGGCCTGGCCCAACAAGGTCTCATTTATGTCAGATCCGGCCCTCATAACAAATGAGTTCGACACCCCTGCTCTAACTACTGCACTAGGGTTGCCACTCCCCAGTTGGGGGCAGGGGATCCCCTGGTTTGGAGCCCCTCCCCCCACTTCAGGGCTGTCAGAAAGCGTGGGGGGGGCATGGCGGCTGCTGGGCACTCCATTATACTCTCTAGAGACCAGACCTCATTGGGTATAGTGGAGCATCAATCTGTGGGTACCTGGGGCTCTGCAGGAGCTACTTTTTGACATACAGGCACCCAGTTTTCAGCATCGCATCTGGTGCCTCTCCTCAAAAAAAAGCTCCCATGTTTCAAAAAGATTGGACAAAAGTGATGTCACATCCTGGCTCCACCCCCAAAGTCCCCAGATATTTCCTGAGTCGGACCTGGCAGCCCGACGCACCACACTTGACTGCTCCCGCTATGATTAAAACCGGGGGGACTTCTTGATCCAATTCCAGCCCTCACACAGGAGGCAATTCTGGACGATTGCATGTGAAGTGGAAATTGAATTCTCCAAGCCGGCCTGATGCATGAGGTTAGAGGAGGAGATCGGGGCTGGTTCCCTTCTCTCCTCGAGCTCCATAAATCTCCGGTGGAGTCATGTCCTCCAAGGGTCCTACTAAATCATTTCTGCTCAAAATGATTAATCTCCTCCACGCTCACTCCCACGGAGTCCACGTTGCCTCTGGGTCTCTTGAGGCAGCGTCTTCCGCGAAAGGGCAGGCCTTCTGCGAAACGTTCCCCAAGGGGAAGGAGACCGCCGACCACACCTGCGATGTATTTCTCTGCCCTCACCATGTGTGGGGCTTCCCTTCGATGCCCCACGGATGCTTCGGCTGGTGCAGAATGCGGCAATCCTCCTGCTACCGGGGCTTGGTCACTGGGAGTCCATTAAATCACATCGGTTGTGGTTTCCTGGAGTATGCTGGGAACAATTTGACAAGATGGTTTTCACCTGTAATAAATGCATCAGTGTCTGACACTGCCGAATACCGTGTCAGACCATGGGTCCCTCTAGGTCAGTATGATACTCCAGCAAGCTGTGGCTACCCAGGCATTGAAAAACCTTCCCCTACACCTGCTACTGAAATCCTTTGTCTGGAGGTGCAGGGGGATCTATAGCTGTCTCTCTCCAGTCTCCAACGCAACGGTAGCCTACGCATTCCGTCTAGCTTAAATTAGCCTTAGTGCCCTGACCTGGATAGCCCAGGAAAGCCCAATCTCGGTGAATCTCAGAACCTAAGCACGGTTGAAGCCGAAGAGCCAGCGCTGTCCGAAGACGTTTCCGTGGTCATGTGGCCGGCATGACTAAACACCAAGGCGCACGGAACACTGTTCCCTTCCCACCGAAGCGGTACCTATTTATCTACTTGCAATTTCTTGCTTTCGAACTGCTAGGTTGGCAGGAGCTGGAACGAGAGACGGGAGCTCACTCCGTCATGCGGCACACTCGGGTCTCGAACTGCTGAACTACCGACCTTCCACAGCCTGCAGTTCAGCGTCTTAACCACTTGAGCCACCGCAGCTCCTATCTTTATTGTACACAGTGATATATAGTTTTGTATGGCCACCTGGAGGTCGGCAACCTTATCTCCTGGTCACTGTGAAGCTGATGGTTCTGTTCGTAGCAGAGGCCCCGGCTTAAGGCTCACTCCGCGTCGACATGCTTAATCTTCTTGTAACGTGGGCCTAGCATGTTGTTAATGCATACGGAATGCTCCGATGGAACCAGTAGCAGCAGACCAGTGGTGCATGGCTTGAAAAAGAATCACCCCTCACATCAGCTTCCGGACCGAAACACAAACGCATGCCGAGCCGGCGCAATATCTGAACAAGGGTCCTTCGATTATCTGACTCATTAGCTGCCAGCCGTAACAGAGCCCGGATGTTTGGCCCCACGGCCCAGGCCTCGAATGACAAGCATATAGAGTAGCACGGCCTCCTGGGAAAATCCCACCGCTGATTGGGACCGTCCTCGGCGGTGCAGGAGCAAAAGCCGGTGCCGTTCGCTTATCCTTCGCAATCAGGGTAATTGCAGCCAATCAGAAAAAGCTGATGGAGCAAACCCGGGAGGAAAAAAGGGGGACTTGTTTGTGGGGGGGGGGGGAGAAAAGATTCCGGGACTGAGAAGAGGTAACTCGAGCCCCTGAACAAGGAAGCACGGCTACGACTTAAAAGCCCCGTCTGGAGCTGAAGGGGCACAACAGAAGTTCTGCTGTTCTTGGCCATTCCCTGAGCAATTGGAACCGCGAGGAGAAAGGGGACCCTTTGAAGCCGCCGTTGACGGAGCTTCCCCCCACACACACACACACGCTAACAATGGCAAACATTTCCCTCCTAAAAGGAGGTTGTTCCCCGAGTGATGGCAGCTCGAACTTCCCACACCTCCAGCAGATGGGCAAATGGTTCCAGCGGAGCTGGGGATTGCCGACACCATTCTTAACCTGCTCCCAGGTTTCCTTCCTCCGGTGCAAAGGCCTCTCGCTCCTCTTTCTCTCAACCTTCCCCAAGGAGCCCAGAACAGCCCATGTGGCTCGGCTTTCCTCACAACAACCTTGAGAGCCAGTTTGGTGTCGTGGTTAAGTGTGCAGACCCTAATCTGGGAGAACTGGGTTCGATTCCCCACCCCTCCACTTGCAGCTGTTGGATGACCTTGGGCAAGCTACAGCTCTGTCAGAACTGTTCTCTCAAGGGCAGTTCTCTCAGAGCTCTCTCAGCCCCACCTACCTCGCAGGGTGTCTGTTGTGGGGAGGGGAAGGGAAAAGGAGTTTGTAAGCCGCTCTGAGACTCCGAGTGAAGGACGGGGTGTAAATCCAATCTCTTCTCTTCTTGTAAGGTAGGACAAGCTGAGAGTGAATGAGGTCACCCGATAATGTCACCCAACAAGCACCATGACAGAGTGGGGATTCGAACCTGGGTCTCCTAGCCTGACACTCTAACCACTGCAGCACACCGGCTTCCTCACTAATACTTTTTGTTAAACTAGATGTTTGACAGACAATGATGAGAGGGAGAAAGTTGAAAAGTGGTGTTGGAGGAGTTTTACAGCTGTCTTGGACTGGGAGGAGCAGAAGCAGCAGCAGCAACAGCAGCAGCAGCAGCAGCAGCAGCAGCAGCAGCAGCAGAAGAAGAAGAAGAAGAAGAAGAAGAAGAAGAAGAAGAAGAAGAAGAAGAAGAAGTTTAACTTTGTAAGCTGAGTAACCTGGTAAAGTAACGCTGCTGCATTTGTAGCTTTATTTAAGCACTGTGCTAACTGGAGGTAACTGGACTGACCACACCAGTTAACCCCAGTTATTAGTCCCTGCTGGAGCTCTTCCCCTGCCCAAAGCCCACCCCCTCCCCAAATTCAAAGTGTTTTTAGATAGTTGCTGTAGATTTTCGGGGCTGTGTGGCCGCGGTCTTGGCATTGCAGAACCTGACGTTTCGCCAGTAACTGTGACTGGCATCCTCAGAGGTAACTGTTTTTAGATAGGTTTTCAGACGTATTTTAACTGTCGATTTGTTGGGTTGTGGGTTTTATGGGGGAACCCGCCCCGAGGTCGCTTGCGGGGAGGGCGGGATGCAAATCAAATTAAATATAAATAAATAAGTCACCAAGTATTTCCCAACCCAGAGCTGACAACCCTAGGGCTTGAGTCCCCCCGAGGGAAAATAAAACGGGGCATCTGTAAAACTGGGCAGCCTTCTGACGCCGTCGCCCTGCCCAGCAGCAGCTAGCATTCCGAGGTACACTGCCTCTGAACAGGGAGGTCCCATTTCGCCATCAGGCACGATAGCCATCGATCCGCCGTCTCTGCCATGTATTTGGCCTAATCCCCTTTTAAAGCCATCTAAGCCAGTGGCCGCGGCAGGTCGGGTTCCCAGAGCCTAGCTAAACATTACATGCAAATGCCGGTAATGAAACCCTGATGGCCTGGGCTTGCTTTTTTTTTCTTCTCCAAGAGGGAAGCCACTTTGCGAAGGGCCTTTTCTCTTCAAAATAAAGGCCATGGGGGTTTTGTTACATGCCTTTGCATGTAAAGTTTGGTTAGGCGCTCTGAGTGGTGTACATGGGGGTTTCCCGTTTCATTCTCAGGGTCTCCAGGGGAAGGAGTTTAATCTCCAGGTCAGAAGCCAGAAGTTGGTGGAGGGGGGGGGGCTCCATTGCACAAGGCCTTTTTCTTCCATTCTAGAGTTTAAAGGACCCAGTTTTCCTAGTATGTTCTTTTGATTCGGTCCCAGATTAACATATTTTTTTCCTGCCTCCTCTCTTTCGCAGTGCGCAGGACTGGCAGGCAGATACCGATATAGGCATAAGGAACAGATCCTGGCACACCTAGGGAAAGGACAGAGTTGCCACCCGCCAGGTGGAGCCTGGAGATCTCCTGGAATTCTGACTGATCTTTAGATTATAGAGGTCGGTGCCCCTGGAGGAAACGGCAGCTTCAGAGGGTGGGCTCTATGGCTTCATGCCCTGCTAAGGTCCCTCCCATGCCCCACATAGGGTTCCCAGCCCATTTCCCCTGCTTTCACCTCCCCAATCCACCGCCAGCCAGTTGGCCGGTAGGGAAGGTAAAGGTAAAGGTTCCCTTGCTCGAAAGCCAGTCGAATCCGACTCTAGGGTTGCGGTGCTCATCTCCGTTTCAAAGCCGAAGAGCCAGCGCTGTCCGAAGGCGTTTCCGTGGTCATGTGGCCGGGCATGACTAAACACCAAAGCGCATGGAATGCTGTTACCTTCCCACCGAAGTGGTACCTATTTATCTACTTGCAATTTCTTGCTTTCGAACTGCTAGGTTGGCAGGAGCTGGAACTAGAGACGGGAGCTCACTCCATCATGCGGCACCCGGGTCTCAAACTGCTGTACTACCGACCTTCCACAGCCTGCAGCTCAGCATCTTAACCACTTGAGCCACCGCAGCTCCTTATCCTTTGGGTAGTGGTGGGGTATAAATCCAGTCTCTACACCAGTTTGTGTAGTGGTTAAGTGCGCGGACTCTAATCTGGGAGAACTGGGTTTGATTCCCCACTCCTCCACTTGCACCTGGCTGGATGAATCCGACTCTAGGGTTGCGGTGCTCATCTCCGTTTCAAAGCCGAAGAGCCAGCGCTGTCCGAAGGCGTTTCCGTGGTCATGTGGCCGGGCATGACTAAACACCAAAGCGCATGGAATGCTGTTACCTTCCCACCGAAGTGGTACCTATTTATCTACTTGCAATTTCTTGCTTTCGAACTGCTAGGTTGGCAGGAGCTGGAACTAGAGACGGGAGCTCACTCCATCTTGCGGCACCCGGGTCCCAAACTGCTGTACTACCGACCTTCCACAGCCTGCAGCTCAGCATCTTAACCACTTGAGCCACCGCAGCTCCTTATCCTTTGGGTAGTGGTGGGGTATAAATCCAGTCTCTACACCAGTTTGTGTAGTGGTTAAGTGCGCGGACTCTAATCTGGGAGAACTGGGTTTGATTCCCCACTCCTCCACTTGCACCTGGCTGGATGAATCCGACTCTAGGGTTGCGGTGCTCATCTCCGTTTCAAAGCCGAAGAGCCAGCGCTGTCTGAAGACGTTTCCGTGGTCATGTGGCCGGCATGACTAAACACCAAGGTGCATGGAACGCTGTTCCCTTCCCACCGAAGTGGTACCTATTTATCTACTTGAAATTTCTTGCTTTCGAACTGCTAGGTTGGCAGGAGCTGGAACTAGAGATGGGAGCTCACTCCATCATGCGGCATCCGGGTCTTGAACTGCTGAACTACCAACCTTCCACAGCCTGCAGTTCAGCATCTTAGCCACTTGAGCACCGCAGCCGGTAGGGAAGCCCCACCCCAAAGATCACCGTCATGTCCAACATGTAGGCTTGCCAAGTCCCCCAGGGCGGCGGGGGAACCCCCGCCCCAGAGGCCCGTTCCCCGCCGCCGCTGGATTGGGCCCCGGGGGGAACCCCACCCCGACGTGCACGTCACCCGGAAGTGATGCGACCATGCCGGGCACGCTGGGGGCGGTGCCATAGTCATCCGAGGGAAAACTCTATGGTTTTCCCTTGGATGGTCGTGGCCCCACCCCCAGCATGCCCGGTGAGGTCACGTCACTTCCGAGTGACATGGATGCGGCGCGCGCGCTCTCCAGCCACCAGCCAGGAGTCCCCCGCTGCGGCGAAAATAATACTTGGCAACCCTACCGACATGGGTAGCACAATTATGTCACCTGGAGGTGACCATAGAGTTTTTTACCAACATGCTAGAGCACCCACACACACCCACACACACACAACATGCCCAGTGTGATGGTGTGTCAGGGTTCGATAGTCAGGTCCGAACAACACAGTGCTTCATAAGAAGAATTGTGTTTATTGGTCACCAGGACCATGACACGTGTACGGTTTGTGTAAGGAATGCCCGGGAACAGTATGGCACCCTGAATTATACTAGGATCAAACACACACACCCCTATAAGCTGAAGACAATAAGCGAAGTTCGTGTGCGCGGGGAAAGAGAGTGGACAAAAGCCGTTGGTTCCCAGCTAAAGCTGGAACATCCCAAGGTCAAGATAGGAGATAATACCCAGACCGTGAAACTCTGTGCGTAGCAAGCGGAATAAGGTGGTTTCCCCCTCCACACGTTCCAGCAACATGGCCGTGTTAACTGACATGGTGTCACCTGGAGGTGACCATAGAGTTTTTTACCTACATGCTAGAGCATCCCTCACACAATTCGCCCGGTGCAAAGATATCACTTCCGAGTGATGTCATTGTGGTACGCGTGCTTTGCGCACACCCCAGAAGACTCCAGGAGCCGGGCGGAGCCCCCCACTGGGACCCAGGTGAGACCTGGCAACCCTACCCTCAAGCCCCACCCTCCCCAGGCTCCACCCCCAAATCTCCAAGAATTTCCCATGCCTGATTTGGCAACTGCACAAAAAGATGAGTATTCCTGCACCGGGGATCAGTTAGAAGGAAAAGTTAGAGACCGCTTTTAAAAAATACCAAAGGCTATTGGCTCCACCTACTTTTCTAGCAGGCACCACCCTTGAGTTCCTAGGTTTCTCTTCCAGTCTCAGGGTCTGAGCCTGTGGGCATCTGGCAACCCTTGGAATTGGGTGGAAATAGAGAACAGGGTTACTGCTGGCCTCTGTGTGCCGGTATACCATAGAGTTTTTGGCAATTCCTAGAGCTACCCATTGTCGCTTCTGGATTTCACCTGGAAGTGACGTGGTGCCGTCAGGAACATCAGCAGCACTACACACATATTGTCTCCCCGCCCCCAACCTTTCTGCTGACTGCCGGGCTCGGCCTGGCAATGCTACGCTTTCCCCTCTCCTGGCCTGCTGCTGTTCAGCTCAGCACTGCCGTGCCCGGCTAGGCCTCACAGCATCGCCAGCTCCTTTACGTTGGCTGGTGGCTCCCAAGGACAAGGAATCCTCCTTGGGAATGTTCAGCCACTCTCAGCACTTTCTCTTTTCCCTGACAGGCTTGGAGCTGAGGGAAGGCTATGGAGACGATTAGGGAGAGGCGGTAAAAGGCAAGAGAGCTTTCATTTGGAGACTGTTCCTGCCAAGAACCACAGTAGCTGTGGAAAGTGTGAAGCGGCAGCGGGAAACAGGCCAAGATTCAACAAGTATGAACCCAGGAGTCCACATCGGTATGTAACCTGAAAGCACAGTTAAAAATAACTTTGGTTAGTGCACCGACTTCAGATCCCAGTTTCGGATCCTGCTTTGGCAGACCTTGAGGGTCAATGAGGGTTGTCAGGCACAGCCACTGGTTATCAGTGGGAGACTGGGGGTGGAGACATGGGGGCAGTTGTCAGTGACAGCATGATGTCACTTCCAGGAAAAACCTGGAAGTGGTGTTACACCTCTCTAGGAATTGCTGGAAACTCTAAGGTAAAACTATAGAGTTCCCAGCAATTTCTAGAAAAGACTAACATCACCTCTAGGCTTTTCCTGGAAGTGACATCACACTGTCACTGAATGGTCATTTATTTCAATCAGTTTTTCCCACTGGCCACAGCAGGAGTCAGGGCAGGGGTTTGGCCACATGTTAGGTTTTCCCTGCACCATTTCCCCCAATCTAAAATGCCCCAAAAGGTACAGTATTTAGCAGGGCTTTTTTTGTAGAAAAGGCCCAGCAGGAACTCATTAGCATAATAGGCCACACCCAACAGTAGAAACTCATTGGCATGTTAAGACACACACCGACATTGCATCTCATTAGCATAACAGGCCACACCCCATGCCTTCCTTTGGCTTTCCCAGGTGCCCCGTGGCTGTGAGGGGAGGGGAGGCAATTTAAACTGCCTTCCCTTGGCTTGGATGTAGTGGGTGTGGCCAACTCTGAAGCCAGCCGGAACTCCGTGGTATTTAGCCTGTTGGGGAAAACTTTCTGTACTCCTTCAGCCTATGTGGAGTCTGTTTCATTCTATAGTCCCTCCCAATCCAAATTATGCCCCCACACACCTGGGAACATAACACAAGAACACATGGATTGCACAGATCCAGGGAGGAGCCTGGGGCAAATGTGTAATTAGGCCCTAACGATAATTAGTGGTGTGACCTGTGTTCAAATGATCCCATAACCATAGCCAGTTTAATCGAAGCATGGCCTCACATTATATAGCTTTACCAAGTTGTCCACCACAGCATTTACTATAAAGTATTTATTGCAATATTTACCATAGAGATTGGGGAATGTCCTACAGCGTCATTAATGCTGTGACATCACTTCCACCTGCTCAACCAGATGTGATGTCACAATGGTCATGACACTCCCCCTCGCTAGGCTCTGCCTCTAAAACACTTCTGAGGATTCCAAACAGGGGTCGTTTTAACCTGTTTACATGATTATGTTGTATTCCACCTGGAGCCCGGTCCCATCGGGGAGGGCGGTTGATAAGTTCAATAAAATAAATAAAACCTAGTGTTATAGCGGAGCGGAGCCACTGAACTGGTATTTTGTTATGACAAATTGTCTATGATAATATAGTTAACTATCATCTATCTATTTTTATTCCATTATAGTGTGACTTTCTCATTGAGATTCAAAGCAGGTTACATGGTATAAAACAATGTAATCAAACAACAGGAGCAATGGAATAGGAGTAGGATTAGGGATGGGCACGAACCGGGAAAATGCAGTTCATGTTGGTTCGTGGAGGAGCCATGAACTGAATTGTACAGGGAGGTTTGTTCACAAACCCAACTGGTTCATGGTTTGTGGCCTTGCTAACCCCATTGAAAGGGACTGCAGTCTCTTTAAAGGGGGGTTGCAGAAAGCCCAAAAAACAGCTGAGCGGCGGGGTTGGTGTAGTGGTTAGGAGCGCGGACTCTAATATGGGAGAACCGGGTTTGATTCCCCACTCCTCCACATGCAGCTGCTGGCATGACCTTGGGTCAGTCACAAGTTCTCTCAGAGCTGTTCTCTCACAAGCAGTTCTTGAAAGAGCTCTCTCAGCCCCACCTACCTCACAGGGTGCCTGTTGATTCCTTAGGGTAGTGAAGGGTTGGGTATAAAACCGATCTCTTCTCTCTTCTTCTTCAATCCATTAATCGGCACGAACTGCCACAAACTGCTCTGAAAGTTCGTGGAAGTGTGTGACAGTAAGCCCATCACTGAATTAGGTTCACAAACCACGAACAGGGCAAAATTCATGGTGAATTTTGCTTTGTGGTTCACTTCCTGCCCATCCCTAACTAAGATTACAAAAAATTAGAACCAGTGCAGGGCTGCCAACCTCCAGGTGGGGCCTGGAGATCTCCCACAATTACAACTGACCTCCGGGTGACGGAAATCAGTTCCCTTGGAGAAAAGGACTACTTTGGAGGGTAGACTCTATGGCTGAGGCTCTTCCCCTCCCCAAAGCCCACCTTTCCCAGGTTCCACACCCAAAATATCCAGGAATTTTCCAGCCCAGACCTGGCAACAATATGTCAAGCAATAAATGAAAAGGAATCACAAAAGCAGAAAACAGATTAGGAGCAGGCTAATATATAATAATATGATAATAATAATGGAGCTGCGGTGGCTCAAGTGGTTAAGACGCTGAACTGCAGGCTGTGGAAGGTCGGTAGTTCAGCAGTTCGAGACCCGAGTGCACCGCATGATGGAGTGAGCTCCCGTCTCTAGTTCCAGCTCCTGCCAACCTAGCCGTTTGAAAGCAAGAAATTGCAAGTAGATAAATAGGTACCACTTCGGTGGGAAGGGAACAGCGTTCCGTGCACCTTGGTGTTTAGTCATGCCGGCCACATGACCACGGAAACGTCTTCGGACAGCACTGGCTCTTCGGCTTTGAAACGGAGATGAGCACCGCAACCCTAGAGTTGGATTCGACTGGCTTTCGAGAAAGGGAACCTTTACCTTTAATACATGCAAGAAATAGATAAAGAGGTAAGCAACTGATCGGGCTCTCTTAATTTCATGCTGTTATTACGTAACTGCAGATCTGAAATCTGGGCTCAGCCATTCTAAGATTCTTGGTCCTTCCCGGCACTTACGCCACTGAGTTTCTTAGCCAGCCCTTCCTTGCCATCTGAGTATGTGCGGCTGAGGTGATTCATATTACTATCTATTAATGTGGCTTATAAAGAAATAACGGGACTTCTTTAGTGTGGAAAGACGGGGGATATACCAGAGTGATTGAAGCCGTTCCACAGCCCTACCATTCGACAGCTCTAAATATGAGAGCTGTTAAAGAGCAACAGGCACAGGTAACTGCAGGCTTTTCCGTAATAGAAAAGGGGTGGTGTGTGTGTGGGGGGGAGATCCCTTTGGCTTGGCTTCGAAACGTTAGCTCTGGCTTGCTCGGGTTAATTAAAAAAGACCTGGAGACTTTCCAGAGCCTTGCTTTTCATTTTTTGAAGAACCCTTTCCCAGCACACCTCGACAAACCAGCCAGGCAAAAAGAGAATGCGCCATTGTGAGACGGCGCACGGTGTTCTTGGGGGCCTTGGACCGAGGGCTTGTGTGTGCTGAGGAAACCAAAGCAAACCCACCATCTCTTACTGAGGTGTCTTGAGTTTTCCAAATTCAGAGTCCAGTGGCACCTTTAAGACCAACAAAGGTTTATTCAAGGTATGAGCTTTCGCGTGCAGGCACGTTTTGTCAAATACAATAGAATGGCAGGCAAGGGTCAAACTTATAGCCAGAGACTGAACATCAAATTAACATGCAACATGAGGATGATCAAGACATGCAAAGTGACAGGAAATAACAAGTTACGGTTATAAGGTCAACAGTTGTAAAGCAATAAATATGTCAGTAAAAGGTAAAGGTAAAGGTTCCCTTGCTCGAAAGCCAGTCGAATCCGACTCTAGGGTTGCGGTGCTCATCTCCGTTTCAAAGCCGAAGAGCCAGCGCTGTCCGAAGACGTTTCCGTGGTCATGTGGCCGGCATGACTAAACACCAAGGCCCACGGAACGCTGTTACCTTTCCCACCGCAGTGGTACCTATTTATCTACTTGCAATCTCTTGCTTTCGAACTGCTAGGTTGGCAGGAGCTGGAACTAGAGACAGGAGCTCACCCTGTCTTGCGGCACCCGGGTCTTGAACTGCTGAACTACTGACCTTCCATACCCTTCAGTTCAGCGTCTTAACCACTTGAGCCACCACAGCTCAAATATGTCAGACTGGCAGATAAATGTCTAAAGGTGTCTTTTCTAATTGTGGGAAGTGACTGAGAATCTGCCTTCTTCCCTCTGACCCATGGACAGCTTCAAGAGGGAATAGGTTCAACATATGGAACAGAGGTCCATCAGTGGCTATTGGCCACAAGGTATAGATAGGGACTCTGGGGCAAGTGATGCTCTGTCTTCTTGGTGCTTGGGGGGGGCAACAGTGGGAGGGCTTCTGGTGTCCTGGCCCCACTGCTGGACCTCCTCATGGCACCTGGTATTTTTGGCCACTGTGTGACACAGAGTGCTGGACTGGATGGGCCATGGGCCTGATCCAACATTGGCTTCTCTTATGTTCTTATGAGGGCACTTAACACACATCCCCGTCAAAAAATACTGTCATGTCAGCAGACATCCTGATATCTCTTGCATTACACTGAGTAAAGAAATGCACTAAAATCATAGAATCATAGAATGTTAGAGTTGGAAGGGATCTTGCAGGTCATCTCGTCCAACCCCCTGCACTCTGCAGGAGCATAGCTGAAAGAGAGCCCTACATACCTACAACATACCCGAAAGATGGTGTCAGAACCCACAGCCAACAACGAAGTACACGCATTCAGGAACGGTAATACTTTTATTGCAGAGCTGTAGATGCAGTTAACATAGGCACTGTTAAGAATGGTGGCGGCCCCATGGGCATAATAGGATATAGGGTATCCGTATGCACACACACACACACACACACACACACACACACACAGAGTACTGTCCAATTAGGCGCTCTCCCGCACGCAGGCTAAGGCTTAGAGACCGTTAGGTAGCTGAAGCTGAGAACGAACACTCTCTCACGGCACGTAGGGAAGTCCCAGACACTACAACACCTTCCTGCACATCTGTATAGATAAGCGTTTTGGCGCACAGCAGAGAAATCACAGAAAGGAATGCAGTAGCATTTAACCTGAAAGGAAAGCAATAGCAATTAACCAGACACAGACCAGCCTCCCCAACCTTCATGGCAGCGTAGCTGACAGATGGTCGTCCAGCCTCCGCTTGAAAACGTCCAGCGAAGGAGCATCCACCACCTCCCGGGGCAGGCACTGAAATACAGAGGATTTATAGTCCTTCTTGTTGAAAATACATATGTGAGCACTGAATGAGTTAGCATACGTAAAGAGATTTTAAAAACTCCAGTATCCCTGTTGAGTCCTGGGGAGGTTTTTTGTTCCAAGGGTTGTAATAACTTGTAATTCAGCAATTTCCCTTTCGATTCTGTTCCTAAAGTTCCTTTGTAATAAAATATCTACTTTGAGGACACTCACTGAATGTCCTGAAAGGCTGTTCTACAGGTTTCTCAATCTTCTGATTCCTGATGTCAGATTTGTGTCCATTTATCCTCTGGCGTAGGGTTTGCCCTGTTTGTCCTGTGTAGAGAACCAAAGGGCACTGTTGACATTTAATGGCCCCGGTCACACCAGCCGGAAAATGCGGGGAGGTAGCGTGGCTGTTTTCCCCGGAGCATAATAACGCACGGCTGCCCAATCAGACGTCCCATCGAGGTCCCGTGGTTAGGGGGGAGGTGCCGATCACACAACTAACTTGCAGTGCGGCAAAGAAGCGGCGCGATCACACCAGCAATCGCTAGGCGCCTCTTCCATGGCAATCGGGAATTTTTTTTCACCAGAAGGTGCGCATGCGCATGATCGTTTGTGCGCATCCTGTGCAGACTGAAAAAAAGTTACCAGTTTGCGACCGGACTAGGACGGGACGTGAACAGACACCTGCCCTTGCCCCACGTTGTTCGGAAACTAGTACCTTGTCGTTTTTTAAGCCGCATCTTCGGCGGGAAGCCACGGGTTAGCCACGGGAGCACTACGCTTCCCAGATGTTGCGGTGTGATCGCGCCCGGAAAATCTGCCTATCATCCGTCTCTTTAGTGCGGCAAATGCTACGTGTGACCGGGACCAATGGCATATACAATGTTTCCCAGTGAGTTTTCCAGTGAGGATTAGTTTTGCAATGCAATGCACTGTGGTCTATTTGTGTATCTGAATAACGCAGGGGGTCCTCAATGTGGCGCCGGTTGGTGCCATGATGCCTGTGCTGCCCCCAGCCAGCGTTAATGTACCTTTAAGAGTAGTTGCACCTGGGAATTGGAGTCCACAGTTAGGGGTCCCAGAAGCTTCCCTCTGACTGGCTCATTAAGAGTAATTTCCTGAGCTCAGAGGCCCAAAGATAGGAGTTTTATTGTTCTTTTCTGTTCCTTTGTCCATCAACCCTTACTGCAAGGAGAGGGGAAGCCCATCTCTTTTCCCACTGTCCTGTCTAGCGTGAGCTTGCAGCTGAGGCAAACGCTTTCCAGGTGTGAGTCAACGCACAGCCACTGAAGAGAGCTTAAATCGTCTTTATTTAACTTCACATGCATTCAGTAGATCATTTACTCACAATCGAGCTGATAGCAGGATAGAGCGTTACATCTTTCTGATCTAGGTCCCACAACGTCTTATCACAGTGCAAAAGTACAAAATAATGCAAAAGGGGTCCAAAAATTATTGCAGCTGACCATGCCGAACTCCTTTGTCCATCAACCCTTACTGCAAGGAGAGGGGAAGCCCATCTCTTTTCCCACTGTCCTGTCTAGCGTGAGCTTGCAGCTGAGGCAAACGCTTTCCAGGTGTGAGTCAACGCACAGCCACTGAAGAGAGCTTAAATCGTCTTTATTTAACTTCACATGCATTCAGTAGATCATTTACTCACAATCGAGCTGATAGCAGGATAGAGCGTTACATCTTTCTGATCTAGGTCAATCATATGGCCGTGGTGAGAAAAGAGATGGACAAAGAAACGGAAAACCCCTAACTGTGGACTCCAATTCCCAGGTGCAACTACTCTTAAAGGTACATTAACGCTGGCTGGGGGCAGCACAATGCCTGCTAATACCTTTTCTGGTGTGTGGTTTAATCTCATGGGGAGGGGTTAGGGAGTTCGGACTGTGACCTGAACCCACCCCCTTAGGAGCAATTGCAGGGCAGGGGGTTTGCACCGGCATCATGCGGGCATGCAGTGTCGTCGTTGGCGAAGACTGGAAACAACATCACACAGTCAGGGAGGACGCTCTAGGATCTGCTAAAATTTGATGGTCAAACTATCATCATCATCATTATTAATTTGTTAATGGCCTTATCCTGGCTTGCGCCAGGCTCCGGGTGATGTACAAGGGGGCATAATGCCATAAAAATACACAACGTCTTATCACAGTGCAAAAGTACAAAATAATGCAAAAGGGGTCCAAAAATTATTGCAGCTGACCATGCCGAACTCGAAAGTTGAGGATATGACTTCTGTGAAGCTATAGCTATTGCTGTCAGTGTATACGATGATGAACAAACAATAGAAGACGCAAATGTTGTGGTGGTCCCGTTCGGAGGAAGTCCTCACAAAACGAAACATTATTCCGGAGAACTTTCGTCAACTGCAATCATTTTGGGACCCCTTTTGCACTATTTTGTATTTTTGCACTGTTGTGAGACGTTGATATTTAATATACTACGATATCATTTCCACCTCCTGTATAGCGTCTTTTCACAGCTTTCTGTTTGTGTATGTTCGTTTAAGCTGTTAACCTTTTAAGTGGACAAAAATACACAAAACGTTCAAATTCATTATACAATTTCATTTAAAAAAAACTGAAAACCAGAATGAAAGATCCAAGATGGCGCCTTGCAAATTTTCTAACCCAATTCTGGACTACCTGGCCATTTTCGGGGTGGGGGGGGGCTCACCAAAAATGCAGCAGACGGGGGAAGAGGAGGGGGGTGACAGCTGGGCAGGGGGGATGTTGCTGCCCTCAGCCAAAAGCCTGCTGGAACATCTCTGCCTTACAGGCCCTGGAGAATTGCATAAGATCCCGCAGGGCACTGATGTCATTTGGCAGAGAGTTCCACCAGGTCGGGGCCAGCCCTGAGAAGGCCCTGGCTCTGGTCGAGGACAGCCAGACAACTCTAGCAAAGCTCCTTCTAAGCTGTGGAGTCTTGTGAGCAAAAATCCTACTTTGTGAGCTACTACTGGCATTAAAGGAGCTGCCGTGGCTCAAGTTGTTAAGACGCTGAACAGCAGGCTGTAAAAGGTCAGTAGTTCAGCAGTTCGAGACCCGAGTGCACCGCATGATGGAGTGAGCTCCCGTCTCTAGTTCCAGCTCCTGCCAACCTAGCAGTTCGAAAGCAAGAAATTGCAAGTAGATAAATAGGTAGCGCTTCAGTGGGAGGGTAACAGCGTTCTGTGTGCCTCGGCGTTTAGTCATGCCGGCCACATGACCACGGAAACGTCTTCGGACAGCGCTGGCTCTTCAGCTTTGAAACGGAGATGAGCACCGCAACCCTAGAGTCGGATTCGACTGGCTTTCGAGCAAGGGAACCTGTACCTTTACCTTTACTGGCATTAAAGTTGTGAGCGAGTGATTTGGCAGCTGCATCAATTAGTTTGCTCTGGAGCCATCCTTCCTGAGCTGAGACAAAAATGTCTGAGCTGGAGACTAAAAAACTGTGAGCCAGCTCACACTGACTCAGGCTGTGGTCACACGGTCATTTTGATCGTGTTTCACCGACACCAGGAAAATCAAGTCCTTTCCGGGTATCTGCGCTTTGAATCTGTGATGCTGCCTATCTGGACAGCCATCTCTCGCAATGATTGCGATTAAATCATCTGAACGTCCTTCTTCCGGTAGGGTGTTGTTGTTGTTTTTGTGACTTGGGCGGCGCGGCTGTCTGGACAGTGCCTGGAGCCTTGTCGCGCAAAGCAAGCGGTTGGGCAAGGGATGTGTGATCATCTGAACCCACTTTAAAATATCCCCGATCAAATCTACAGTGGGAACAAATTGCGGTACGTTTGCCGCGTGACCACAGCCTCAGCTTAGAGGGAACACTGATCTCTAGGGCCAGGAATCGCCAGCAAATTGTTATCCGTAGAGTACAAAGCTCTCCTGGGGACATACTGAAGGAGAGAATACCATAGATACACTGGTCCCAGACTACTCAAGGCCTTAAAGGTCAGTACCAAAACTTTGACCTTGACTAGGTACTCCACAGTTTTTGGCAAATCCTACAAACATCTCCCTTTCATCATAACGTCTCTGCTGGCACACTTCCACAGTTTGCCACCATTCCCCTCCCACTGGTCATTCAAGTGCTGGTGGGCAACATTAGGGTTTACAAGGAGGTCTCCCCCTCTGGCAAGCCTAGCTTGCTAGTTCTGCTTGTAGAACTGTAGACTGCATGGGGTCCCTTGTCCTGGAACCAGCCGCTCCCATCCCCGTATCTTCTTGCTAGTGGACGAATGCTGTCTGGAACACACCTGAAGCAGGGCCTCAGAAGATGACCATAGTGGTCAGGTAGGTGCACAAAGAAGCAGGCAGTCCTTCAGATATGGTGGTCTCAAACTATTTATTACTAGCTGCCCAAACCCAAGACCGCTGGTTTGCACCAACCATATGAATTAGTTTCTGGGAAATATTGTCGTGTAACAGGCAGCTAAGAACACAAGAGAACCACGTGAGTCAGGCCAGTGGCTCATCCAGTCCAACACTTTGTGTCTCATAGTGGCCAAAACCCAGGTGCCATCAGGAGGCCCACCAGTGGGGCCAGAACTCCAGAAGCCAGAACAGGAGGTGGTGGCAGCTACAAGCATGGACAGCTTCAAGAGGGAAGCAGATAAGCATCTGGTACAGAGGTCCATCAGTGGCTATTAGCCACAAGGTATAGATAGGAACTCTTAGTCTGGGGCAAGTGATGCTCTGTCTTCTTGGTGCTTGGGGGGGCAACAGTGGGAGGGCTTCAAGTGTCCTGGCCCCACTTCTGGACCTCCTGATGGCACCTGGTATTTTTGGCCACTGCGTGACAGTGTTGGACTAGATGGGCCATTGGTCTGATCCAACATCGGCTTCTCTTATGTTAAGCCCTCCCACTGTGGCCCCCCAAGCACCAAGAATACAGAGCATCACTGCCCCAGACAGCGTGTTCCCTCTATACCTTGTGGCTAATAGCCATTGATGGACCTCCACTCCATATAAGAACAAGAGGAGCCATGTTGAATCAGGCCAATGGCCCATCTAGTCCAACGCTCTGTGTCACACAGTGGGCAAACCCCAGGTGCCATCAGGAGACCCACCAGTGGGGCCAGAACTCCAGCAGCCCTCCCTCTGTGGCCCCCCAGGCACCACAGATGCAAAGCATCACTACATCACTGAGGATGTTTATGAAATGCTTCATGTTTTGGAGTTCTGCCACGGCCAACCACCTCTGCTTCTCCCTTGCCTCGAAAGCCACTTGCTGGGGGAAGCTAAGTAGGGTTGGTACTTGGAAGGGAGACCACCAAGGAAGACTCTGCAGAGGAAGGCCATGGCCAACCACCTCTGCTTCTCACTGGCCTGGAAAGCCCCTTGCTTGGGGAAGCTAAGCAGGGTTGGTACTCGAAAGGGAGACCAACAAGGAAGGCTCTGCAGAGGAAGACCATGGCCAACCACCTCTGCTTCTCACTCACATCAAAAGCCTCTTGCTAGGGGAAGCTAAGTAGGATTGGTCCTTGGAAGGGAGACCACCAAGGAAGGCTCTGCAGAGGAAGACCATGGCCAACCACCTCTGCTTCTCACTGGCCTGGAAAGCCCCTTGCTTGGGGAAGCTAAGGAGGGTTGGTACTCGGAAGGGAGACCACCAAGGAAGGCTCTGCAGAGGAAGGCCATGGCCAAACACCTCTGCTTCTCACTCGCCTCGAAAGCCTCTTGCTGGGGGAAGCTAAGCAGAGTTGGTACTTGGAAGGGAGACCACCAAGGAAGGCTCTGCAGAGGAAGGCCATGGCCAAACACCTCTGCTTCTCACTCGCCTCGAAAGCCTCTTGCTGGTGGAAGCGAAAGAGGGTTGGTACTTGGAAGGGAGACCACCAAGGAAGGCTCTGCAGAGGAAGGCCATGGCCAACCACCTCTGCTTCTCACTGGCCTTGAAAGCCCCTTGCTGGGGGAAGCTAAGCAGGGTTGGAACTTGGAAGGGAGACCACCAAGGAAGGATCTGCAGAGGAAGGCCATGGCCAACCACCTCTGCTTCTCACTGGCCTTGAAAGCCCCTTGCTGGGGGAAGCTAAGCAGGGTTGGAACTTGGAAGGGAGACCACCAAGGAAGGATCTGCAGAGGAAGGCCATGGCCAACCACCTCTGCTTCTCACTGGCCTTGAAAGCCCCTTGCTGGGGGAAGCTAAGCAGGGTTGGAACTTGGAAGGGAGACCACCAAGGAAGGATCTGCAGAGGAAGGCCATGGCCAACCACCTCTGCTTCTCACTGGCCTTGAAAGCCCCTTGCTGGGGGAAGCTAAGCAGGGTTGGAACTTGGAAGGGAGACCACCAAGGAAGGATCTGCAGAGGAAGGCCATGGCCAACCACCTCTGCTTCTCACTGGCCTTGAAAGCCCCTTGCTGGGGGAAGCTAAGCAGGGTTGGAACTTGGAAGGGAGACCACCAAGGAAGGATCTGCAGAGGAAGGCCATGGCCAACCACCTCTGCTTCTCACTGGCCTTGAAAGCCCCTTGCTGGGGGAAGCTAAGCAGGGTTGGAACTTGGAAGGGAGACCACCAAGGAAGGATCTGCAGAGGAAGGCCATGGCCAACCACCTCTGCTTCTCACTGGCCTTGAAAGCCCCTTGCTGGGGGAAGCTAAGCAGGGTTGGTACTCGGAAGGGAGACCACCAAGGAAGGCTCTGCAGAGGAAGGCCATGGCCAACCACTTCTGCTCCTCTCTTGCCTCGAAAGCCCGTTGCTGGGGTCACGATAAGTCAGCTGCGACTTGACAGCACTTTATACACAGAGAGAGAAAGAGAATACTTTCAGGGTCAGCTGAAAACTCTTCAACCCAGAAGCCTTCCCTGGCTGGGGGAAAGTTCAGCAAATCCAAGAAGGGGGCCATGAACTCCTCCAACATGTTTTTCTTGATAGGTCTCTCATTAGGTCATCTAAGCAAACACCCCGGACTAACATTGCCTGGTGATTATTTGGGGTTCCTCGTCCCAGAGCCTTCATATGCTTGGTGTTTGCTCAGAACTCTCAGACAGAGAGTTCGGTCTGACACTCCTCCCTTCCTGGATCTTTCCTCTTTCTCATGCAGGAACCTCTCCCCCCCTCTCCCCAAGTCCCTGGGCCATTAAAAAGAAATACTTTGGAAAGAAGGTTGGTCTCCGGTAGGAGCAACCCCAGATGTTCAAGTTGCCAACTCTGCCTCGGGAAACTCCTGGAGATTTTGGGGAGTGGAGCCGGAGGAAGGTAGGGTTTGGCAGGGGTCATTTCGTAGAAAAAGAGGTGCAGGAGCTCATTAGCGTAACTCATTAACGTAACTCATTAGCATATGCCGCACCCCCTGACATCACCGGAAGTGTGTCAGAAGGCAAAACCCACTGCTCAGGCTCCACTGGACTGTTTTGGATTGCTAGCTATGGGGGGGAACGTGCAGATCTGTCCTCGCAGAGGAAGGAGAGCTTGTACCTGAATAAAACTTGGTCTTAAAGGTGCCACTGGACTGTTTTGAGCCGGGGGGCTGGGGGGGGGGGCTCTGCAACTTACCTGGCTGCTTCTTGCTCTGACTGAGGGCTGCTGGGAGCAGGGCTTGTTGCATGTGCCCACCCCCTAGGCTCTTTATTGCCGGAGCTCCACTCCTGTGCGCTCCTGCAGGAAATGACCCCTGGGGTTTGGGGAGGGAAGGGACCTCAGCAGGGTATCATGCCACAAAGTCCACCCTCCGAAGCATATGTGTCATTTGGAGATAACTTGTAATTCCAGGAGACCTTAAGCCTTAGCACAAGGCTGGCGACACAACCAGGTGTACTGACGGTCCCTCGACCTACTAGAAAGGTGTTACAAGACCCAGCACTAAGGCTGCGATCCTACGCACAATTAACCCCGACATAGACACGAATGCCAGGCAGATTTAAAGGGCAGGATCAAACACGAACATCTGGGAAGCGTCTCGCAGCCGTCAGCAACCGATGTTGCTCTGCAGCAGAAGCAGGGTAAACAGGAACTGGGGAAAGTCTGATAGCAAATGGGTTGCTACAGGTCACAGATGGGCTTTCCCCTGTCTGATGGCTCCAGCGTGCTCTCATGCCGTCGGGGTGGTCGGATCAGGCCATCCCAACTCCGTGCCATTGTCCCCCCCCCCCCAGTATGTGCATCATCGCACACTTGGAAACAAGAGGCAAAAAAAACCACCGACTCATCCGCGGTTGCGTCTGATCACACAGTGGCGGGCTGTCCCCGCAGCTTCCAAGGACTGTGTGATCGCGTAACTGCGGTGTCAGGATCCACAGCAAGACAACGAAGTACACGCTTCTAGGAAGGTTTTACTTTTATTGAAAAGCTATAGATGCAGTAACATGAACACTGTTAGGAATGGCGGGTTACCTATGCGCATAATAGGATATAGGGCTTTCGCATGCACCCCCCCCACGTAGTACCCAATTAGATGGGCTCCCGCGCGGGGGCATTTGGCAGTTTTCTAACGGCTGCAGAAGCTGGGAACGTAAGAAGCTTCCCACGAAACCGAGACACACCAACTCCTCCAGTGGCCTTGAGAGATATGCGTTACAGCTAAGAAGCAATTAAGCGCATGGGAAGGAATGCACAGCAATTAGAAACATACACCACACTCATGGCAGCATAGCTGACATGCGGGTCAAATTCCTCGCTTCCCCCCCCCCACTCCCCGGTTTTATCTGGCGCATGTGACCGCAACCTAAGATCACTTTTAAAGGGGACTGGAGCAAGCCTGAACTTATGAGAAAACAAGAGTCACTGGAAAAGACAATAACGCTAGGGAAAGTTGAAGGCGGCAGGAAAGCGGGAAGGCCCGTCATGAGACGGACCGACTTGATCGAGGAAGCCGCGGCCCTCAGTTTGCAAGACCTGAGCAAGGCCGCTAACAATAGGGCATTTGAGAGGTCATTAATGCACAGGGTCTGCGTGAGTTAGAAGTGACTCGAGGGCACGTCAGACACATGCGCACACCCAGAGAGATATGCACAAAGGTTTGATCCATCAGCTGCTATCAGTTGTCATGGCTGTATGGAACTTCAGCGTCCAGAGGCAGTCTATCCCGGTCTTTTTTAAAATATAATACCCCGCCCTTCACTTGGAGTCTCAGAGCGGCTTACAAACTCCTTTCCCTTCCCCTCTCCACAACAGACACCCTGTGAGGTAGGTGGGGCTGAGAGAGGTCTTGACACAAACTGCTCCTTTTCAAGGGTAGGTATCCAATCGATACTGAAAAACCTCCAGTGAAGAATCCACCACCTCACGAGGTCAGGAAGCAAATTTTTGGCCACGGATCCTGGAGGCATTTTGTCATAAGAACATCAGAGAAGCCAATGTTGGATCAGGCCAATGGCCCATCCAGTCCAACACTCTGTCACACAGTGGCCAGAAATACCAGGTGCCATCAGGAGGTCCAGCAGTGGGGCCAGGACACTAGGAGCCCTCCCAGGGGTCACTGGGAGTGTGTGGGGGGGAGGTATTTGTGAATTTCCTGCATTGAGCAGGGGTTGGACTAGATGACCCTGGAGGTCCCTTCCAAGTCTATGATTCTATGAGATGGTTACCGTGTCTACTATACGTCACTATCAGGAAAATCTCCCTCAGGTTTAGATGAAACTTTCTTTGCTGTAGTTTATATTCATTCATCGAAGTCCTGTTATCCAGCCCGTCTGAAAACATACCTGCCCCATCCTCTTCATGGCATCTCTTTAGGTACCCGAAGGCGGCAAACTCATATCTCTTCCTCTCTTGTTCAACACGGAAATTCCTGGCTCCTTGCATCTGGTTGGGCACTTTGGAAGTGGGCTGCCACACTAAGAGGCTCGACCTTCTCTTCTTCTTTTTACCGGGTTTCCCTTCCCTTTCTCTGCCTGTTGCCTTGCGATTTTGGGTGCCTTTCACGTCGCCTTAAAAATCCACTCGCATGACGTGATGTTACCGTGGTTTTTTCCCCCTTGTGTTCAGACAACTCCGTAAATATCCCAGCTCTCTCCCGTAGCTTCCCGGTTTTCCCCCCATTCCTAATCAAATTGGTTTCTCCTGAAGTCCCCCCCCCCCAAGTGAAACGTATTCTCAAAAAAAGCCTCTGTTCTGTAACCTGAACTGAGTTTTTCGCATTGGCAACTTCTGGCACAGTCCACCAGCCTGTCAAAATCCACCCAGAAAGGGCAGGTGGTGTGGGTTTTTTTTTTTTAATTTGCATCTCAGTGGTGAAACAGGGGCACCTGCCTCTCTTTTTGTTGTTGTTGTATTTTTGCAATTTTGTGTATGTGTGCCCATCCCTGGAAGTCATGGCAACCTCTGGTGACTCCTATTGGGGCATGGAGAATGTTCAGAGAAGTGGTTTGATAGCCTGCCTCTATGTCCCGGCCCTGGTATTCCTTGGAGGTCTCCCATCCAAGTACTTACCAGGATTCTCCCTCCTTAGCTCCCGAGATCTAACAAGATTGGGCTTGCCTGGACTATACAGGGCATGGCAGGGGCACCTTCCTCTTTGCTCTGCCTTGTGAGCACCTCTCTCTCTCTCTCTTCCCCCCCCCCCTTTTCTTCAGGGGAAAATGTCAGGGAGGTTTTTTCCCGAGTTGCTGCCTTTGCCTTTGAGAAGTCCAT
>NW_015162502.1:623434-683974 GCF_001447785.1 Gekko japonicus
CTTCTTCCTCCTCCTTCTTCTTCCTCCTTCTTCCTTCTTCTTCTTCTTCCTCCTCCTTCTTCTTCTTCCTCCTTCTTCTTCCTCCTCCTCCTCCTTCTTACTTCTTCTTCTTCCTCCTCCTCCTCCTCCTTCTTCTTCCTCCTCCTCCTCCTTCTTCTCCTTCTTCTTATTTTCCTTCTCCTCCTTCTTCTTCTCCTTCTCCTTCTTCTTCTTCTCTCTCTCTCTCTCTTTCTCTGGTCTGGTCTCTTCTCTCTGCCTCTCTCTCCAGCCTGAGAAAGCCACGACCCTGTCCCCCCTTGTCAATACCAAAGCCAATGGTGCAAATAAATCATCTTTTGTACTTCAGCTTCTGTGCTTTACAGAAGAGCAAATGGGGCTACTCTCACATAAAGAAGGCGAGCAAGCAAGGCTGCTGAAACGCTCCAACGCATGTGCAACCCCCGCTGCGCAAAAAAAAATTAAAACCCGGAGCAGATGGAACTCCTGAAGGGAAGTCTGGACAGATCCCACTAATAGTGTGATCAACAGAAGTGGCACAAGATGTGCGGAAATGCAAAAGGCAGCTACAGTCTGAAAAACGCCTGTGTGTTCCTCATTCTAGGACAAGCCACACCATGAAGCTTCCACTGTGTCAAATTCTTTGGTCTGTGAAGGTGAGTCTTCCGACTGACAGCATCTCTCCCGGGACTTCACCTACTCTTCTCTTCTTTTAACTGGAGATGCCGGGGATTGAACCTGGGGCCTTCCGCATGCAAAGCAGAGGCTCTTCCACTGAGCCACAGACCCTCTTAGATTTACTGGGATGTTTGGTTCACATATCAGAATTTGTCCGGTTGTAGAAGCGTGATCCTGAGCGCAGGAAATAAATCTCCCAAGAAGTAGTTCCCGTTCATTTTCAGGTTGCAGTCAAAAGAAGAGAAAAGAAGCCTAATCGAAAGAGTCCTTTCCCTGTCACAAATGGCTGGCTTGTCAGTGGAATGATAAAAATAGATGTAAGAGACAATATATTTTGCTTTATTAACCATTGAATGTTTAAAGATTAGTAATGTGAAATCATAAAAATAGAAGTGTAATAATGAAGGTTTAGTTACCTATTGGACGTATTAGGGGAAAGGGGATGGAAAAAGAAAATTGAAGATTTGAGCAGGAGGTTGTAGCACTGTGGGAAGCCAAGTAAGGGAGGGAAAGGGAGGAGGGTAGGATGTAAATTGGGAGAAAGGTGTAAACATGTGTTGGACTTTGTTGATTATATCCTGAATAAAAAAAATTTTTTTTTTAAATGGCTGGCTTGTCCAGCATCGTGTATATGAGAGTATGAGGCATTGTCTCTACAGGAGAGACCTGCAGAGACATGTGTCACCATGGAAGGCCATGAGAAGAGAGGGAGAGGACAAAGCGAAAGAGAGAGGAGGGGATCAGAGGGCAGCTCCCAGGTTAAGACAAAGAGCGGCATCTCATTCAAGGAGGTAACACCTATACACGCTTAGAGTGATGTAGCTCCTCACGATGTCCAGGCACACTGCGTCGCTCACCCCAACAAGATTGTCACCGGAGAATGACATCACATCCTCCCCAAACTCCGCCCTCCCCAGGCCCCACCCTCAAAATTGATCACCATTTGCCGAGGCAGTGCAAGCAATCCTTCCCCACCCCCCAATTGTGGAGCTGTGAGGCGGGGGGGAAGCTGGGGACCCCAGACCCCTGCAAGCCTTTTTGCTAACGTTAATAGCTTGTATTGCCCAGACCTGGATGGTCCAAGCTATCCCGATCTCATCCGAACTCAGAAGCTAAGCGGGGTCGGCCCTGGCTAGTTTCTGGAAGGGGGCCCTCCAAGGAATACCAGGGTCGTGAGACAGAGGCAGGCAGTGGCAAACCACCTCCGAGCGTCCCTTGCCTTGAAAACCCTACGAGGTCACCCTAAGTCAGCTGAGACTGGGCGTCACTTTCCACCAATAGGGTGTACGTTTCATAAATGTGTTCGTCAAGGTCGGTGTCTGTTATACACTGGGATCGAGGCAGTGATTTCTTTATTCCGCTCCTCACACACACAGTGACAACACTCATAGGATGATGCGACTTTACACATTTTGAACTAGCGAGGCCACACCCCCTAGAAGAGTAAAACCCAATCACGACAGAGAGCTTAGGACCAATGGGATTTGCTCCTGCCATAGGTCAGGATCTTTCCGGATTGGTCTGACACGCTAACGCGACCAGTCCGACGGAAGACTTTGGAATCCTATGAGTCTATGGAGCTTGTGTCTGAAGCTCCGGCTAGTTTACTTTAGGCGATACAAGTAAGCAAATACATAACAGTGTCTATGATGGTTACATGGTGACTTGTAAATTATATATACGCAGTGCTATTTTTGGGCAGGAACGCACAGGAACGGAGTTCCGGCTGGCTTCCAAGTTGGCCACGCCCAGCAGGAACTCATTAGCATAATAGGCCACGCCCAACAGCAGAGACTCATTAGGATTGGCTACATTAGGGGTGTGTGGCCTAACATGCAAAGGAGTTCCTGCTACAAAAAAAGCCCTGGGTTTGGACAACAAACAAGGTAAACGGAATAAGAAGCAAACGGTGGGTGTGGCTGGATGACCACACTTCTGGTAACACGGGGTGTGGCCTAATATGCCAATGAGCTGTGCTGTCAGGGGTGTGGCCTAATATGCTAATGAGTTTCTGCTGTTGGGTGTAGCCTATTATGCTAATGAGTTCCTGCTGGGCTTTTTCTACAAAAAAAGCCCTCTATATACGTGATGTTGGAGAAGTTTTAGAGCTTGCCAGACTTCCAAGCCAGTTGGTTTTTCTCTTCGGTTTCGTTGACGTTTTTATGGCTTGTTTAGAGTCCCTCTCAACGTTGTTTCTTCGCTTTGCCAATGGCTGCCTCGGCCAAAATACGATCCTCCTTTGAAGTGCGGTCCTGTTTGGCCGCGTAGGGTCACCTAATGAGAACATCTGGGGGGATGCAGCGGTTCCTGGTTCCCCCCATTGGCACATCCCACGGTTCACATTCTTCCGGGTGACCAGGATAGACGAAAGAGCAGGGGGGGAAAGGGGTAGGGATGAGGCTAGTCTCTTTGTTCTCTAGGAAGTCTCCAGGGAACAAGCCTCACATCCAAACTACGACAGGCATCTTCACGGTAAGCTTCTGTTGTGCCTAGGACGGCTACCTTCTAGGTGGCATTTGGAGATCCGTTGTTCCCATTGATCTCCAGATGACCAAGCTCAGTTCCTAGGGTTGCTGGCCCCTTCTCCTTCAACAGGGGGATTTGGAGGTATGTTCCGGGGTGGGTGGGGATGCCCCAAGCCCCACCCCCAAGCCCTGCCCCTAAGCATGACCAGGGCTCTTTTATTAGCAGGAACTCCTCTGCATCATAGGTGACACACCCCTAATGTAGCCAATCCTCCAAGAGCTTACAGTAGGCCCCTGTAAGAAGAGCTCTGTAAGCTCTTGGAGGATTGGCTACATTAGGGGTGTGTGGCCTAAGATGCAGAGGAGTTCCTGCTACAAAAAGAGCCTCAATTCCTAGAGCTACCTATGTCACTCCATGTTTTTTTACTGGAAGTAATTTGGCACCGCAGCTATCATCACAGAGATACCGTGAATTAATCACTAGTATATAGCACACAGTATCATTGTTCAGGCTATCTCTACATAGTGTGATACGTAGCAGGAACTCCTCTGCATCTTAGGCAACACACCCCTAACGTAGCCAATCCTCCAAGAGCTTACAGACTTCTTCTTACAAGAGCTACTGCAAGCTCTGGGAGTATTGGCTACATTAGCGGTGTGTCACCTAGGATGCAGAGGAGTCCCTGCTACAAAAAGAGCCCTGCAAGTGCATGACCACCTGCCTGGATGTGTCCCAATGAGTTTGGATGTGAATGTACACCGTGAGAATATTTTTCACAGCTTCCCTTTCCCCTTCATCTACCACCACCCCTAATTTAAAAAAAAATGTTGTTAAGGGGGGAGTTTGAATTGAGACTTGCTATTTACATGTCTCTGTGTGCTTTTGGTGGCTGCTTGTCACAATCATGAAATCCACTTTCCTGTCTGTTAACTGATGTGGCTGGAAGGATACCTCTGTAATTCTTTTTTCCAGCTTTAGTCAATTAATATTATTTATCCATGATATTAGAAATGTCATTTAAAGGCAGAAATAGTGCAGATGGTGCAATAGTGCCAGTTTTAGAAATGACCCAAAAAAAAAAAGTGACCACAGCAAGCAATTCAGAGATTGGGGAGGGGAGGGACAGGGTATAACGCCATAGAGCCCAGTCTCCAAAGCAGCCATTTTCTCCAGGGAAACTGATCTTGACGATCTGGAAATCAGTTGCATTAGAGGGGGATCTCCAGGTGCTACCTGGAGGTTGGCAACCCTGCAGGGGACCCTCGGCCAACTCCGAGTCCCACCACCTACATTCTAGGCCAAACTTTGACAAACACGAGCTGAGTGTCTTTGAAGCGGCAAAAAAGGTCGAGGGACTCTGAAAAATCACCTCACTCAGGGATAGGTCACCACCTGTTCATAATTTTCGTGGGATTGCTCATATTTTAGGAGCGCTGCCCGGAGAGACTTATTTTGGATGGAGTCTGTCCATATTTTATGCGAAAGCAAAATTGCCTGAACCGGCTTCAATCATTCCTGCCTTCGGTTTCAGAAATATGGGTTTTAGGGGCCGCGGTGGGGGCGGGGGGGAGGCTTCAGGAGGCAGCGTGGAGTGAAAACAAGTGTGGTTTGGGGGAAAAACAAACTGATAATAAGCAGGGGGGAAAACATTTTAATCCACAGAAAAGCAGTTTTATCACAAACGTTTTTGGCCGTGTCAAAAAACTCCCTCTTCTGCTGAACGTTTGTGATGTCTTGTGAGACACTGTGCTCGTTTGTCGAAATTAGCCTCACTGGCAATAATCCTTGGCAAATCGAAATGGCTACGCAGAGCTGTGTTACCTCACGGTGTACTACAAGATACCTGAGAACATCAGAAGAGCCCTGCTGGAGCCGACCAGTGGTCCATCTAGTCCAGCATCCTGTCTCACGCAGTGGCCAGCTTGGAGGCCCAACAATAAAGGATAGAGGCCGAGGCCTTCATAAGAACATAAGAGGCCTGCTGGATCTGACCAGTGATCCCTCTAGTCCAGACTCCTGTCTCACACAGTGGCCAACCAGTTTCTCTGGAGGTCAACAACAGGGCATAGAGGCCGAGGCCTTCATATTAACGTAAGAACAGCCCTGCTGAATCTGACCAGTGGTCCATCTAGTCCAGCATCCTGTCTCACACAGTGGCCAACCAGTTCCTCTTAGGATTGCCAGGTCCCCCCCGGGGGGGGTCCCACCGAAAGGGCCCCCAACCTGCCGGTCCGCATCCGGCCGGCAGGGGAAACCTGACCCCCAAAGTGGCCAGATTGGGCCGACGTGCCTGGCACGATGTCATCACCCGGAAGTGACATCATCACACTGGCCGTGTCACCAGGCGACACTCTAGCAACCAGCCTGAAAACTCTGTGGTACCAAAGAACTCCCGGACAGGGCGCAGAACTCCCCTGCTATTACGAAGGTAGGACTTGGCAACCCTAGTTTCTCTGGAGGTCCAACAACAGGGCATAGAGGCCGAGGCCTTCAAATTAACATAAGAAGAGTCCCGCTGGATCTGACCAGTGGTCCAGCATCCTGTCTCACCCAGTGCCCAACCAGTTTCTCTGGAGGTCCAACAACAGGGCATAGAGGCCGAGGCCTTCAAATTAACACAAGAAGAGTCCCACTGGATCTGACCAGTGGTCCATCTAGTCCAGCATCCTGTCTCACCCAGTGCCCAACCAGTTCCTCTGGAGGGCCAATTACAGGGCATACAGACTGAGGCACTCATAAGAACATCAGAAGAGCCCTGCTGGATCAGACCAGTGGTCCATCTAGTCCAGCATCCTGTCTCACCCAGTGCCCAACCAGTTCCTCTGGAGGGCCAACCACAGGACAGAGAGGCTGAAGCCTTCCCCTGATGCTGCCTCCTGGCTCTGGAATTCAGAGGTTGACTGCCTCTTAGGGTTGTCAGGTATGGGTTGGGAAATACCTGAAGACTTTGGGGTTGGAGCCAGGAGAGGGCGGGGCTTGGGGAGGGGAGGGGCCTCGGCATGGTACAATGTCCTAGAGTCCACCTTCCAAAGCAGCCATTTTCTCCAGGGGAGCTGATCTCTGTCGGCTGGAGATCGCTTGTAAAAGCGGGAGATCTCCAAGCCCCACTTGGAGGCTGGCAAATCTACTGCCTCTGGGTATGGAGGTTCCCACACAGAGGTTCTCTGAGTGTGGTGGAACATCCTGGACTGGGCAGGAGTTACGAGTGATCCCCAGACTACAGATCAGTTCCCCTGGAGAAAATGGCTGCTTTCGAGGGTGGACTCTGGGGCATCATATCCCATTAGGGTTGCCAAGTTGTAGCAGTCGCCACAGCGGGGGACTCCCGAGTGGCGGCTGGAGCGTGCGCTTCACGCGAGCGCCACACACACGTCACCAGGAAGTGACGTTAGGACGGCGGGCACGCTGGGGGAGGGGCCACGACCAATGTTCCCTCTAAACTGTGGAGTCTTGTGAGCAAGGATTCTGCTTGGTGAGCTACTACTGGCATTAAAGTTGTGAGCGAGCAATTCGGCTACTGCATCAGTTAGTTTGCTCCGGATCCATCCTTCCTGAGCTAAGACAAAAATGTGTGAGCTGGAGGTTAAAAAATTGTGAGCTAGCTCATACTAACTCAGCTTAGAGGGAACACTGGCCACGACCCTCGGAGAGAAAACCATAGAGTTTTCCCTCCGATGGTCGTGGCCCCATCCCCAGCATACTCGGCGTCCTAACGTCACTTCCTGGTGATGTGCATGTTGGGGCGGGGTCCCCCCCGGGGCCCAATCCACCGCCGGCGGGGAACGGGCCTCTGGGGCAGGGGTTTCCCCGCCCCCCGGGGGGACTTGGCAGCTCTATATCCCACTGTCATGCCTCCTTTCTCCAAACACCGCCCTTCCCAAGATCCATCCCTCCCCTCAAATCTCTAGGAATTTCCGCTCTTGGAGCTGGCAACCCTCGCCTGAGATCATCCACGTGATTCATCCAAGAGGGCGAAAATTGCACTGAACAGGATTCTTTCCAAAGCGAATATCCGCGTGATTCAAGCAGTTTTGCAGGAGATATCTGCAACTCACTGGAAGACCTGCTTCTGACTAGTCAGGGGAGGGGACTTAGGACCATTGATTCTTTTGCAGTATTTTTACACTATGATAACCAATGCTCCCTCTAAGCTGTGGAGTCTTGTGAGCAAAGATTCTACTTTGTATTAAAGTTGTGGGCATGGTTACCGCATGAATTAGTTGGCTCTGGAGCCCTCCTTCCTGAGCTAAGACAAAAACGTGTGAGCTGGAGGCTAAAAAACTGTGAGCTAGCTCACCCTAACTCAGCTTAGAGGGAACACTGATGGTAACCGCATGTTACTCCCCCTTATGCCATTTTTGTAAATATTATGCAGCATTTAAGTGCCATTTATACATCGCTAACAAAAGGGTTAACTTTACTGGGAGAAATTGAGTGCAAAGAGTACTGTGAAATTTTTCGCAATTAGACCATTTTTTTGCCATTCGCCCACCAGAGAAGCAACACTGACAGGGATTTTCGAACCAGCCAGACTGAGAACTGTGTGGTACCATCTCTCCTGAAGACTGATGTCCTTATCATGTGGCTGTCAGCCAGCGCATCTCTGACAGCGCCAATGTCTTCTTCGGGTGGGGAAGTGAAATCAAGTCTGGCTACCCTGACAATTGACGGCTGAATACCTCTTAAAAAAACCCGGTATGGATATCGCAAGCCACAAGGTCCCATGTATGAACGAACATCGCCTTCTTAGAAATATTCAAAAGCGCACGCGTACGGCCGAATTCCCTGTCTGAAACATGTCCTTCGTTTTATCGGCAGCACATGTGGGCGAAAGATGCCACGGCTAGAGGAATTTCCACATCTGCAGCCCCTTGGAAACATTTCTGCTTCCCAGAGGCATAAAAAACAAAAGGGGTCTTCTCCTCAGAAATGGAGGCCATCTTTCAGCTTGACACACTAACAACTTCAGGGTGATGCGCGAGAGGGGAGTGGCTGCCTTCTTTGATCGATAAGGAGGGGAGAAATCGCGGAGCCGCAGAGAGCGCCCACTGGGTCAATGTCTGGTTTCAATTGCTCCAGGAGGTCTGAATCAGTGTCTCTATCTCAGTGCAGGGCAGGAGAGTGAGACGCAGGCCTATCGTTTACTGGCTGATAACTAGCCGTGATGGCTAAGAAGAGCAGCCACAATCGGGATCAGATAAAGGATGGCAAGAGCCCCCCTTGGGATGCATCCGTACAGGCAGGACCGGAAGGGGGAGACGGTGCATTTGTCAAAAAAGGAGAATCGCCCATGTAAATTGAATTGGCAGCCGTTTCAGGAGACAGATGCAAAATGCGTAATTCGACCATGACGGAGAGGCAGAGGTAGGGCTGGCAGCTCTGGGTCGGGAAATTCCTGGAGATTTTGGAGGGTGAAGCCGGGGGAGGGCGGGGTTTCGGAAGGGGAGGGGCTTCAGCAGGCTATACTTGATTTATTTCAATTCATAGCCTTCCCTTCCTATTTATTTCAATGAATAGCCTGCTCTTTCCACAAGTGGGCTCAGGACAGGTAAGGAAGAAGAAGAGGAAGAAGAAGAAGTAGGAGGAGAGGAAGGAGAAGAAGGAGGAGGAGGAGAAGAAGAAGAAGAGGAGGAGGAGGAGGAGATTGGATTTATACCCCACCCTTCACTACCCAAAGGAGTCTCAGAGCGGCTTACAAACTCCTGTCCCTTCCCCTCCCCACAACAGACACCCTGTGAGGTAGGTGGGGCTGAGAGAGCTCTGACAGAAATGGCTCTTTTTCAAGGACAGCTCTTATCAGAACTTTGGCTTGCCCAAGGTCATCCAGCAGCTGCAAGTGGAGGAGTGGGGAATCAAACCTGGTTCTCCCAGATTAGAGTCCGCACACTTAACCACGACACCAAACTGCCTCTCAATAAATTACAATCAATAGAAAATTAAAAGTTAACATCAAACCATAAAAACTGTTAAAACAAAGAAAAAGATAGGCATAGCAGTAATTACATATTCAGCAATCCTAAAGCTGGGAACAATTGGGCTGCAGCCGAACCACAAAGATCTTAGTTGTGGTGGTGGTGGAGGTGGTAGAGGTGGTGGAGGAAGAGGAGGAGATTGAGTTTATACCCCGCCCTTCACTACCCAAAGGAGTCTCAGAGTGGCTTACAATCTCCTTTCCCTTCCCCTCCCCACAACAGACACCCTGGGAGGTAGGTTGGGCTGAGAGAGCTCTTGCGAGGACTGCTCACCTATTAATAGCAGAACTAATCCCCTTTTCAAGACATTTATGCCTGTGACCATCACTACATCTACTGGCAGCGTGTCCACATTTTAGTCACTCGTTGCACAAAGAAGTATTTCCTCTTGCCTTGGTGTTTAGTCATGCCGGCCACGTGACCACGGAAACGTCTTCGGCTCTTCGGCTTTGAAACGGAGATGAGCACCGCAACCCTAGAGTCGGACTCGACTGACTTTCGAGCAAGGGAACCGTTACCTTTGCCTTTTTTATCCTGAACCTATTTCCCAACAATTTCATTGGGTGGCCCCAAGTTCCAGTATTATGGGAGAGAGAGGAAATGTTCTTTCGCTCCACTTCCTCCACACCATGCATAATTCTATAAATCTCTGTCATATCCCACTTTAGTCATCTTTTTTGTTTTAACCAACAAGCTCCTTCCTTCTTAGGAAAGGGGCTTCGGCGTCTTGATTATCTTTGTGGCCCTCTTTCGCACTTTCCCCAGCTCTTTGAGACATGGAACACAGCAGGGCTTTTTTTTGTAGAAAAAGCCCAGCATGAACTCATTAGCATAATAGGCCACACCCAACAGCAGAAACTCATCAGCATATTAGGCCACACCCATGAAAGCACATCTCATTAGCATATTAGGCCACACCCCCATGTTACCAGAAGTGTGGTCACCCCGCCACACCCACCTTTTGCTTCTTATTCTATTTACTTTGTTCATTGTCAAACCCCAGGGCTTTTTTGGTAGCAGGAACTCCTTTGCATGTTAGGCCGCACACCCCTAATGTAGCCAATCCTAATGAGTTTCTGCTGTTGGGTGTGGCCTATTATGCTAATTAGTTCCTGCTGGGCGTGGCCAACACGGGAGCCAGCCGGAACTCCGTTCCTGTGCGTTCCTGCCCAAAAATAGCCCTGGAACATAGTATTCCAAATGAAGCTGCCCCAGAGGTCTATAAAAAGGGTACCACAAGGGAGGCCATTTTGTTTTCATCCCCTTTCCTAATAATCCCCAGCTCAGCATTCGCCTGTCTCACAGCTGCCAAACACTGAGTTGACATTTTCATCAAGCTCTCCTTTTCTCTCTGACCTCTGCCTGTTCAGTTCCCATCAGCACACATTTAAAGTTAAGGGTCCCCCTCCACCTCCTTCCAATATATATTGCCTCACAGTTGAATCTCATCTCCCACTCACCCGGTACGGAGAGAATCTGTTTGAAAACCTCCAGAGGAAGGTGGTGGGCTCTCCTTCTCTGGAGGTTTTCAAACAGAAGCTAGCTGGCCATCTGACAGGAACGCTGATTCTGTGAACTTAGGCAGATCATGAGAAGGGAGGGCAGGAAGGGTCGCATGATGCATCAGTGCTTAGTTCTCGTGGCCCTTTCTTACATGCCCAGGGAAATGCTGATTGCCACTTTGGTCATTGCCTGGCAATCCTGTTTGTGAACAATTAAAACTTGTGGGACACCACTGCTCACTTCCATGCAGGGCTTTTTTTTGTAGAAAAAGCCCAGCAGGAACTCATTAGCATAATAGGCCACACCCCAGACAGCACTGCTCATTTGCATATTAGGCCACACCCCATGCCTTCCCTTGGCTTGCCTGGGCAAACTGGCCCTTAGACAGGCCAGGGAAGGCACGGGGAGGCATTTAAATGCCTCCCCGATCCTTCGAGGGCCCACCTGGCCCACCCGCCTCGGAGTCGCTGGGGGGTGTCGCTCTCCAGGGCTTCCCTCTGTAGCCAGGCACGCAGAGGTTTTGGCTGTAGTTGGCGTGGCCAGCTCTGAGGCCACCGGGACTCCGTTCCTGTGCGTTCCTGCCCCGAAATAGCCCTGCTTCCATCTATTGTGAAAACTGTCCATTTTCTCCTTTATGCGAACCTGCCTTGTCTTCTACTGAGTCATATTGGGTCTGGTCACAGGCAGAGTTAGCTGTGCGATAGGGACGAATGCCGGGCGGATTTTATGGGCGCGATCACACGGGAACATCTGGCAAGTGTCCCGCACCCGTCGGCAACCTGTATCGCCCCGCCGAAGATGCGGAGTAAAAAGATACCTGGGAAAGTGCAGTATTTTTTGGGAAATGTGTTGGCGCCGACGGGCGTCGGATCGCGGAAGCGCTGGTATCCCATTGCATCCAGCGTCCGTCTGCGTGTCGTCTCACACGGATGGTTTTTTTAAAGCCTCCATGGATTTGCTTCCATGGTCATGCGCATGCAGGAACTCTGGTTTTTAAAAAACACGCTGGTCTGATCGGGAAGCGGCGGCTTGCGATGGCTGCATGTGCGATTGCGCCACGCCGCTTCTTTCTCCCCCCCCTTCTTTGCCACGCTTCACCATCAACGTGTGATCGGCGGCTGACGGCCTGAGCACGGAGCCTTGGAGGAACGTCTGATCAAGCTTCATTTTGCACCGGGGCAAAAAGCTTCACTTCTCCCCATATTATCTCGCTCATGTGACCGGGACCATTATTGGTTTATCTGGCCCCATATTGTTTGTTTTACCTGACAACCTCTCTTTCTCAGGTAGACAAAGTGCTTTCTCAGCCTGGCTACCTTAAATCCTTTTTTAAAAAAAACTAACATGCCTGAGATGTCATCTGGTACCTTTTGAGCCAGTGGGTGTAGTAGTTACGGTGTCAAACTAGGATCTGGGAGACCCAGGTTCGAATCCCCACTCTGCCATGGAAGCTTGTTGGGTGGCCTCGGGCCTGGAGTGTACTCTAAGCCTAATCTACCTCACAGGTAGACTTGCCAGTCACCAGGTCGGGGCAGAGGTTCCCCTGATTTTCAAGGCTTCTGCCCACTGTCAGCCACTTTCCCTGATGTGGTAATGTCACCCGGAAGCACAGGTCATTTCGGGGGGGAACACGGGGGAACGCAGTTCCCCTGGGTAAGGTACAGGGGGGAACGCAGTTCTCCCGGGTGAGGTACCGGTGGGCGGGGCACATGACGAAGCCCCGCCCCACGCTTCCGGCTGCCCCGCTTCCAACCCTCATTCAGCCAGGAGGAGGCAGGAGAAGAGGGAGGGTAAGTTGCTTCCTCCCTGCCTCTCCCCACCCCTGCCTGCCTGGGGCCAGGGAGGGACTTCGCGGGGCTTCCTTGCGGGGGCAGGGTGTGTGGCCTTATGACACATGTCCGGTGATGTCAGGAGGTGTGGCCTTATGACACACTTCTGGTGATGTCAGGGGGTGTGGCATGTGCTAATGATTTATGCTAATGAGTTCCCCTAGCTCTTTTTCTACGAAATGACCCCTGCCCGGAAGTGACGTCATCACGCCGGGGATATCGTGAAGGGACTCTCTGGTTTGAGGGCAAAACTCTATGGTTTTAAGCTGGTTTTACCATAGAGTTTTGCCCTCAAACCAGAGTGTCTCCCATGCGACATCCCCGACGTGATGACGTCACAGTGTTGTAAGAGGCTTTCGGTCCCATTGGGGGGAAAAGTGGGGGTATAAATGAGGTAAATAAAATTTTAAAAACGAATAGAAAGCATGTGTTCTACCACTGACCTTCCCAAATTTGGCAGCCTTAATACATTTCGATCAAGGTATAGTAAAAAAAGAAAAGAAAAGAAAAAAAATCCAGCTGCGAGGAAATGAAAAAATGTTTTCAGGTTGTTAGAACCGAGAGATATTCCATATGTTAATGTTACATCCCTTGCTCGTTCATTTTATAGCATGTGTGTAATATGTAAATGGAGATATCTGAATGTAATGCAATGCATGAGCACATACGCTTCGTAATAACTGGGCCGCTCTTAATGCTAGACGGCGCCAACTGTATTATGGAAGCTATGATTACTTGTGAGGGGGAGAACTTGCAGGGCAAAATACCCTTCTGCCCCCTAGACGGGGACCATTCTTATTCTACTAACTTGAACACCACAAGTTTAGGTGGCATTAAAAAGCAATTGTATAATTCTGTGGGGGATAAGTCTAGCTGTAGCTATGAGCTGCAGTCAGTGGAGCTTCCACGTGCAGGAGCAGCATTTCTCAGAATTTCAGATGTCAGACCAACCAACAAATGGTGACTATTTCTATCACACCTGCTGATACATGTCTCAGGAACATATGGAAGAGGATGATAGGTGATGGTAGGGTTGCCAGGTCTGGGCTGGAAAATACCTGGAGACTTTGGGGGTGGAGCCAGGAGAGGGCGGGGTTTGGGGAGGGGAGGGGCCTCAGTATGGTACGATGCCATAGAGTCCACCCTTCAAAGCAACTGTTTTCTGCAGGGGAGGTGATCTCTGTCAGCTGGAGATCAGTTGTAAGAGCAGGAGATCTGCAGGCCCCAGCTGGAGGCTGGCAACCCAAGGTGATGGATACGGTCATGCAAGGCACATCTTCTGTGTGAAATGGCAGAAAGGACCTAGGTCTCCTACTTCCACATAGAAAAGGCCAGGGCTCTTTTTGTAGAAAAAGGCCAGCAGTAACTCATTAGCATAATAGGCCACACCCAAAAGCAGGAACTTATTAGCATATTGGGCCACACCCCTGACAGCACAGCTCATTAGCACATTAGGCCGCACCCCCATGTTACCAGAAGTGTGGTTATCTAGCCACACCCACCTTTTGCTTGTTATTCTGTTTACCTTGTTTGTTGTCAAAACCCAGGGCTTTTTTGGAGCAGGAACTCCTTTGCATGTTAGGCCACACACCCCTAATGTAGCCAATCCTAGTGAGTTTCTGCTGTTGGGTGTGGCCTATTATGCTAATGTGTTCCTGCTGGGTGTGGCCAACTTGGGAGCCAGCCGGAACTCCGTTCCTGTGCGTTTCTGTCCAAAAATAGCCCTGGAAAAGGCACAGCTTTCATGTCCTGCTTGATTTCTGCATACTTTTAAAGATCAGAGTAGGGAAGCATAACATCAGAACCAGGCCTACATCGATGGCAAATCTGGGTCTTGTAAGGTTGCCAGCTCTGGGGTAGGAAATTCCTGGAGAACTGGGGATGTTGCATGGGGAGGGTATGAGGAGGGGAGAGAACATCGGTGAGGTATAATGCCATACAAGAAGGGTCCTCAACCTTTTTGGCCCTGTGGTCACCTTTGGAATTCTGACACAGCATGGTGGGTGCCACCACAAAATGGCTGCCCTGTGAAGCAGAGCCAGCCACAAAATGGCTGCCACAAAATGGCTGCCTCGTAGGGTTGCCAAGTCACGGCGGGGGATTGTATGTCTTCACAGAATCCGTGTCATGTCCTGGCGACGGCAGTGCAACACGTCTCGCCATCCCCGCGGCACGGATACTGCGAAGACATGCAGATCCCCCGCCGCGATTTTGCGAGATTTGGTAAGCCTACTGCCTCGTGAGGCAGAGCCAGCCACAAAATGGCTGCCAGAAAATGGCTGCCGTGTGAGGCAGAGCCAGCCACAAAATGGCTGCCATAGAATGGCTGCCTCGTGAGGCAGAGCCAGCCACAAAATGGCTGCCACAAAATGGATGCCTCATGAGGCAGAGCCAGCCACAAAATAGCTGCTACAAAATGGCTGCCTCGTGAGGCAGAGCCAGCCACAAAATGGCTGCCACAAAATGGCTGCCTCATGAGGCAGAGCCAGCCACAAAATGGCTACCGCAGCTTACCTTCAGTCAGACAATGAAGATTCTTGTGCTGTGGTGGCAGCTGCTGCCAAAGCAACATTTTTTAAAAAATCTGCGTAGTGAATCAGAAGCCTTGCTGAGCAAAAGCCCCCCCCTTCAAAAAAAAACATCTGGCAGGCACCAAGAAAGGCATCAGCAGATGCTACGGTGCCCACGGGGACCACGCTGGGGACCCCTGCCAAAGAGCCTCCCTTCCAAAGCAGGCGTTTTCTCCAAGGGGAACTTATCTCTGCTGTCTGGAGAACGGTTTAAATCCCAGGAGGGCTCCAGGTCCCACCTGGAGGATGGCGACCGTTGGGCCTCGTGGTAAAGCTTCCTAGCGGCTTCAGAAATGTCCTCGTCTTCTCCCTGGGCACCCAAAGCCGCCGTTTTCCACCGTCAAGAAAAAAAGAGGGCTGCCGCTTCGTGCCACGTCTCAAAGAAACAATTCTCTTCTCCCCTACCCCCCTCCCGGCCTTATTTTAAAGAAATCGGCCCGAGGAAAGCCCCCGTCGAAAGGCAGCTTTCCAGAGAAGCGCCGCAGCATTGCACTGTCCTGCCCCACCCGGATCTCCGGGCCTGTCTGGCTCGACCGTTGCCCCCACGCTGTGTAAATACCTCTTGTAACTTATTTAGACTCTAAAGTGACTCAACCTCCAACCCTTTTTTTGGGGGGGGGGGGGAACCTTTTTTTTCCTTTTCCCAGAGAGAGTTTAATGGGGATTATGGTGCCAAAACCCTGAGCTATGCCTCACTTTCATCCCTCTAATGTGATCCATACATCAAGAGACACTAACACAAGCAAGGGAGGGCTTCTGACAAGAGGAACCTGGGAATAATCAGGCGGTGCTTCCCCCCCCCCTTTCCCCTGTTCCTTCCCGAACTGATACGTTCCTTGAAATGTAAATAGAAAGGAGAGTTTGCAGTTCTTGGACGCATTATGCGCAGCTGGGGGGGGGAGCATGAGGCAGAGGGCGGTTTTGCTCTCGTCCATTCCCCTTGTTCCGACATTCCCAGCCCTAAGTTCCGACATTCCCAGTTTCAGGAGGGCGCAACCCGGAGACGACCGTTTCCTAAGACGGTGGGTTCAGGGGTCAGCTTCCGATTACACGACTATTGATCTGTGAGGAGCCGACCCGACGTGCACATGCAGGGCTCTTTTTGTAGAAAAAGCCCAGCAGGAACTCATTAGGATAATAGGCCACACCCAACAGCAGAAATGCATTAGCATATTAGGCCACACCCCTGCCAGCACAGCTCATTAGCACATTAGGCCGCACCCGCATGATACCAGAAGTGTGGTTATCCAGCCACACCCACCTTTTTCTTGTTATTCTGTTTACCTTGTCTATTGTCAAAACCCAGGGCTTTTTTGTAGCAGGAACTCCTTTGCATGTTAGGCCACACACCCCTAATGTAGCCAATCCTAATGCGTTCCTGCTGTTGGGTGTGGCCTATTATGCTAATGAGTTCCTGCTGGGCGTGGCCAACTCAGGAGCCAGCCGGAACTCCGTTCCTGTGCGTTCCTGCCCCAAAATAGCCCTGCACATGCCTGTATCCAGGCATGTGCATGTGCATGATGCACAGACAAGGCCAATATCTAGAGCAATCAGGATGGCTTTCTATGGTGGCCAACTTCAGGTTGAGAAATTCATGGCGATCTGGGGTTGGAGACTGGGGAGGGTTCGGGAAGGACTTCAGCAGGGTAGAATGCCATAGAGTTCTCTGCCCAAAACAGTCGCTTTCTTCAGGGGAGCTGGTCTCTGCCAATCTGGAGATCAGTTGTAATAGCGGGAGATCTCCAGGACCCACGTGAAGGCTGGCAGCCTTCTCTTTGTCCATGCTGGGTCAAGTGTGGTGGCACTGCCCGATTCTCCCCACCCCACATCACTCCCAGGGTCATTGTGACGGTGGAGGTGGGAGAACCAAAGGCTGTTTGGTGTAGTGGTTAGGAACGCGGACTCTAATCTGGGAGGACTGGGTTTGAGTCCCCACTCCCCCACATGCAGCTGCTGGGGTGACCTTGGGTCAACCACAAATTCTCTCAGACAGGGATATTTTTGGGCAGGAACGCACCGGAACAGAGTTCCGGCTGGCTCCCGAGTTGGCCACGCCCAGCAGAAACTCATTAGCATAATAGACCACACCCAGCAGCAGACACTCATTAGGATTGGCTACATTAGGGGTGTGTGGCCTAACATGCAAAGGGTCCCTGCTACAAAAAAAGCCCTGACTGTTTTGACAACAAACAAGGTAAACAGAATAAGAAGCAAATGGTGGGCGTGGCTGGATGACCACAGTTCTGGTAATGTGGGGGTGTGGCCTAATATGCTAATGAGCTGTGCTGTCAAGGGTGTGGCCTAATATGCTAATGAGTTTCTGCTGTTGGGTGTGGTCTGTTATGCTAATTAGTTCCTGCTGGGCTTTTTCTACACAAAAGCCCTGCTCTCAGAGCTGTTCTCTCAAGGGTAGTTCAAGAAAGAGCTCTCTCAGCCCCACCTACCTCACAGGGTGTCTTTGGTGAGGAGGGGAAGGAGTTTGTAAGCCGCTCTGAGACTCCTTTTGGTAGTGAAGTTTATTAGCTTCATTTACAAGCCACCTATCTCCTTCCCCTCCACACAACAGACATCCTGTGAGGTAGGTGGGGCTGAGAGAGCTCTTGAGAGAACTGCTCTTGAGAGAACAGCTCTGACAGAACTATGGTTTGGCCAAGGTCATCCAGCAGCTGCATGTTGAGGAGGAATGGGGGAATCAAACCTGGTTCTACCAGATTAGAGTCCGCACACTTAACCGCGATTGCTCTCTTGAAGTCTTTGAAGGGCTTTCGCTCAGTGGAGAGCAGGGAGGTGTTCCTGTGGGCAGCAGAGGATAGGACTCACCATAATGGGTTTATATTAAGGGTGGGAAGGTCCCGGCTGGATATTAGGAGAAACCTTTTCACAGTCAGAGTTGTGCAACAGTGAAATCAGCTGCCTAGGGAGGTCGTGAGCACCCCCTCCCTGGCAGTCTTCAAGCAGCCGCTGGACAAACACTTGTCAGGGATGCTCTAGGCTGATCCTGAATTGAGCAGGGGGTTGGACTAGATGGCCTGTAGGGCCCCTTCCAACTCTGCGATTCTCTGATTCTTTGAAACGGCTTACTTCATTCTCCTCTGAACCACATTGTGGTGTATTCAATCTGACCCAATGTATGTATGAAACGCAGTCATTGAAACACCATGTGAAGCTTTCATCCTGGGCTAAGATCCTAATCCCTCAAATGTTATTGGTAGCCCAGGAAGAGCCGACCAATCACCGACAGCCAGTTCCAAGAGCGGGAACTATTGTGATTGGACTTTATCCCTGCAACCTCATCGGTTGGTATTTGTATAGTAGGCGTGGCTACATTAGCCGGGAGAGTTTAAAAGCGGAACAGCTTCAAGGCTAAAGCTGTTCTGGTGATTCATGTTGATCTGTTTGGAGTTGAGTTATGAGTTGCTGAATAAAGCTGATCTTTTGCTGAAATCACTCTCTGGCTCTTTGTTAAGTAACCGACTTAACACACATTATCCTCATAACATCCCTGTGAGGTAGGTCCAGCTGAGGAGAGAGTAAGTGGCCCAAGGTTACCCAGAAAGCTTCCACAGCAGAGTAGGGCTTTGATACCGGGTCTTCGATACCTAACCACTACACCACATCGAACATCAGAAGAGCCCTGCTGGATCAGACCGATAGTCCACCTAGTCCAGCATCCTGTCTCACACAGTGGCCAACCGGTTCCTCTGGATGGCCAACAACAGGGCATAGAGTCTGAGGCCTTCCTCTGCTGTTGCGTCCTGGCACTGGTATTCAGAGGTTTACTGCCTCTGAATATGGAGGTTCCCTTTAGCTACCATGGCTAGTAGCCACTAACGGACCTGTCTTCCATAAATCTGTGTAATCCTCTTTGAAAGCCATCTCTGCCTGTGGCCCTCACTACATCCTCTGGCAGGGACTTCCACATTTTAATCACTCGCTGTTTAAAGATGTATTTCCTTTTGTCCATCCTGAACCTACTGCCCACCAGTTTCATTGGATGCCCAAGTATTTTGGAAGAGGGAGAAAACGTCCTCTCTGTCCACTCTGTCCACCTTGTGCATAATTTTCTTAGTGAAAATTAGTGAAATGAAACTAACCTCCGGGAAATCCGTTTTGTTTTCAACTCTGGGTGCTGCCAGCTGGCACCATGTGCTCATGTTTTTCCTTGATTCTACTGATTTCTCAAGCAATGGCACTTCTCCCTTCCAATCAGATCTTTGCAAAGAAGGAGCACAGAGCACTTTCAGCTAATTTGCTTTGGAGACAAGCCTCAGAGAGAAGCAGTTCTCTTTCTGTTAGGGGAGTTTGTTAAAACTGAGGCAGGATGAACTAAGACAGAGGTGTCAAACATGTGGCCTGGGGGCTGGATCACGCCCCCGGAGGGTTTCTATCAGGCCCGCAGTGGAACTGGCTGTCTTCTGCTTCTTCTTCCAGTTCAGCTGCTGCTGCATCATTGTAGGTTTGCAGCTTACAGATACACACCTGAACAGCATACTCAAGTTTGCAACAGCACTGACATTTTGATGCAATAATTCAGAGCAATAGGTGTCAGTTATCAGACACTGTTAAATAAACAAAATATTGCAAGAGTTTTAAGCATGTTCTTATTTTAAGCTAAAAAAAAACCCCTTTGTGTTTGTGTCCTTTATAAAGTTTATATCTCTGCTACCTGGCATTACATTTTATGACACACATGGCCTGGCCCGACAAGGTCTCATTTATGTCAGATCCGGCCAGGTAGCAGAGAATAAACTTTATAAAGGACACAAACACAAAGGGTTTTTTTATTTAAAAGAAAAACATGCTTAAAACATTAGCACTCTTGCAATATTTGCAACCATCATGGCATAGGAGGTGAACTCAACAAGTGGCTATGGTTTTACTTCAGCATCTTGCCCAAGAAAGTGAATCTCAGAACTCTCACAGCACACTGTAAAAAGATATCAACCCTGACTGTTCCCCGGAAGGCCAGATGCTGAAGCGGAAGCTCAACTACTTTGGCCACCCAATGAGAAGGGAGCCCTCACTGGAGAAGACCCTGATGCTGGGAAAGACTGAAGGTCAAAGAAGACGGGGACGGCAAAGGATGAGACGGTTAGACAGTGGCATCGATGCAACGGACATGAAGTTGAGCAGGAGACAGGAGGGCCTGGTGGGATGTGGTCCATGGGGTCGTGAAGGGTCAGACTCAATTGTGTGACTGAACAACAAGGATTGACATTTCATTCCTGCTTGTTTTTTTCTTCTTCTAGGTAGATCAGCCTGGGTGAGACAAAATTGACTACTGTAAGTAGAGGATTGTGGAGCTGGGCCCAGAAAGACCCGGGTTTGACCATGAAGACCCCTGGGTGACCTCTCTCGATGGCCCTTTCTACACTCTTCTTTTCATCCATGTTCACCGCGGTGTCCTCCAAGCGATTCTGCACTAAAATCAAATTCAACCTTCTTTTTAATCCAGTTCCCCCCCCCATTCTGCACTAAAATTGAGTTCAACCTTCTTTTAATTCTGGTCCCCCCCCCCATTCTGCATTACATTACCTCCCTTCAATAGTCAGTTGTTGCCCCGGGTTATTCAAATGCTGCTTTGCCAAGGAGTTAATCTGCCTCGACTCGAACACAGAGAAAATCCGGAGTAGCAGGCAAATGCAGAAAGGGCCTTAGGTCCTGTTTAGACAGTCAGCAAATCCCACCATTGGTCTGGCTCTAATTTGATCCAGATCTTTTTTTATCCAGCATTGCATGACCAGACAGCTCACCTTACCGCGCACATACTCCGCGGTGGATTGTCTAGACGGCGTCCACCTGAAGGAGCCGCGCAGTCGTTTTTAAATTCTGTTTGTGCATGCGCATCTGTGCCTCAACGTGTACTTGTTTTTCCGTGCATGCGCAGAATTGAATGGTTAAAACACCGCCAGCGGTACCTCCCTCTAGGTACCGTTTCAGTTAACGTAGTTCATAAATTTCACAGGCCCTCCAGAAACATGAAATTGTCCAGAACGTTTGACCGGAGCTCTGTGGCTGTTGCGCGTATACGCGTTTATGCGCATATCGCTAAGAGTTTTTTTAAATGGCGGCCGTTCGGGATGGTCTGGAGGATTGCGCGCTGGAACGATCAGACGGGGGAAAGTCCGCCATTGGCCCGTCGGCGAGCATTTGCTCCAGACTGAAATTGGTATCTATTAAGTACGGCTCCCTGGCGGGACTGAACGGGCTAATCATGGAAGCAGCACATTTCCCAGATGTCGCTGTCTGATCATTCCCTTTAAATCCGCCAGGCACTCATGCCTGGCACAAATCTAAAGACCCATCTGATCAAGACCTTAGACTCCCCTACATCACCGAGTTGTTCTAAGAAGAAGAAGAAGAAGAGATTGGATTTATACCCTGCCCTTCACTACCCAAAGGTGTCTCAGAGCGGCTTACAAACTCCTCTCCCTTCCCCTCCCCACAACAGACACCCTGTGAGGTAGGTGGGGCTGAGAGAGCTCTGAGAAGAAGAGAAAAGACTGGATTTATACTCCGCCCTTCACTACCCAAAGGTGTCTCAGAGCGGCTTACAAACTCCTTTCCCTTCCCCTCCCCACAACAGACACCCTGTGAGGTAAAAGAAAGATTGGATTTATACCCTGCCCTTCACTACCCAAAGGAGTCTCAGAGCGGCTTACAAACTCCTTTCCCTTCCCCTCCCCACAACAGACACCCTGTGAGGTAAAAGAAGAAGAAGAAGAGATTGGATTTATAACCCACCCTTCACTACCCAAAGGAGTCCCAGAGCGGCTCACAAACTCCTTTCCCTCCCCCCCCCACAACAGACACCCCTGTGAGGTAGGTGGGGCTGAGAGAGCTCTTGACAGAAATGGCTCTTTTTTTCAAGAACTGCTCTTATCAGAACTACAGCTTGCCCAAGGTCATCCAGCCAGGTGCAAGTGGAGGAGTGGGGAATCCAACCCGGTTCTCCCAGATTAGAGTCCACGCACTTCACCACTACACCAAACTGGCTCTCTAAGGACAAAATGGAGGGCAGGTGAACGGCGTATGCTCTCCTCAGTCCCTTGGAGTCAGGGCAGGATATCAAAAAACCCCTTCACAATAGACAGGAAGAAGTTTCTGCCATCTGAAGAAATGACATCCAGTGTTCTCTTTGGAGGAAAAGACGCAAACTTTACCAAAAAAGGAGTGTCCCCAAACAAGAGACATCTGGTAATCCTACCTTTCGGGGCCATCACCGGGGGAAAAGGAGGGAGCACAGCCCTCAGCCTTTCTTGTGGCTTTCTGTGCAAGCAATCCAGGCTCTGTGATTCACTGCTCAGCCCTCCTCAGAGTACTTCAAAACAAGAGGCAAGCCAGCAGACCAAGAGAACGCAAGAAGAAAAGAGGACGGAGTCGATTTGCTTCAAGTCTCTGACTTGTGAGACAGAAGGAAAAGAACGGGTCCGGATTGACGTCTGGGCCTGGTCTGCTGAGCCCCTGGTGGGGGCAGAGAAAGTGCCCACGAGTAATGCTCCCTCGCATAGGGTTGCCAACCACCAGGTGGTGGCTGGAGACCTCCGGGAATTACAGCTGGTCCCCAGATGTCAGAGATCAGTTTCTCTAGGAAAATGGCTGCGCTGGAGGGTGGACATTATGGCATTATACCCTCCCCTCCCCAAACCCCACTCTCTGCAGGCTCCACCCCCAAATCTCCAGGTGTTTCACAGCCTAGACCTGGCTACCTTACCCTACCCTATTAGCTTCCGGGTCAAATTCAAGGTGCTCTTTTTGACCTTTAAAGCCCTTAATGGTATAGGACAGGGGTGGCCAAACTGTGGCTCGGGAGCCACAGGAAGTGGTGGCAGCTACAAGCATGAACGGCTTCAAGAGGGAATTAGATAAGCATATGGAGGAGAGGTCCATCAGTGGCTATTAGCCACAAGGTATAGATAGGGGCTCTGGGGCAAGTGATGCTCTGTATTCTTGGTGCTTGGGGGGGGGTCAACAGTGGGAGGGCTTCTGATGTCCTGGCCCCACTGGTGGACCTCCTGATGGCACCTGGTATTTCTGGCCACTGTGTGACACAGAGTGTTGGACTGGATGGGCCTTTGGCCTGATCCAACATTGGCGTCTCTTATGTTCTTATGTTCTTACCTATTGTGCGGCTCCCGACAGGGCAGCTAGGGAAGCGAAATATCATTAGCAAACAAATATCATTGGGCAAATAAATATCATTGTCGATATCTGCTTTTACCCCTTTTGTTATTATTTTTGGCCGTCTCATTTCATGTGAGTAAGAAGCAAATTTGCACGTTTTCCAATCAAAACATGTGTATAATATTTGTTCATGTCTTGTGGCTCTCAAGCATCTGACGTTTATTCTTACGCTAAGCAAGTTTGGCCACCCCCTAGTCTAGGAACTTCATACCAGCGGGACCATCTCTCCCTTTATTTATTTATTTTTAAATAATTTTTATTTCAAAATATCAGCATACAATAAAATCTGTAAGGCAGTTGCAGCAAAAAAAGTCACACATGGTTTAACCCATAACTTTCTAAACAGTACCTTATTAACAAACTGACTTCAGTGTAATTCACAAAGCAATAACTTTATAACAATAGCAGTACTAAACTAACAGTTAACAACAAAGTTTTCAGCTTTCTTAGTACATTTACACAAATAACTGTGGCAGCTAGAGAAAGATGTATAATGACAGGGCATTTGTCCAAGGATTACTTGGTCTATGCATCATAAACCTGTTTTGTTTACCTAGCATAGTGATGGCGAACCTTTTAGAGACCAAGTGCCCAAACTGCGACCCAAAGCCCACTTATTTATCACAAAGTGCCAACACGGCAATTAAACCTGAATACTGAGGTTTTACTTTAGAAAAAACAACTCATACATTAACTTAAGATGATCCAAACAAAGTAAGGAAAGCAATCCCAAATGCTTTCATTTACTTAACATTATTTGGCAGAGAATTCGACACTTTAATGATGGTCTGGGCCTGGCTGGGGCGATGGCACGCGTGCCCACAGAGAGGGCTCTGAGTGCCACCTCTGGCACCCGTTCGCCACCACTGACCTAGCAAAACCTTCCACTTGTTCATTGAGCGATGAGGATTTTTCGTTAGACTCTGCTGGGCTGACCATTGACCACCTCTCCCTTTATGACTCTCCTCACTGGCTGCAGTTTTCATCTTGTGTGGGGTTGTGGCTCCATGGTAGAGCATTTGCTTTGTGTGCAAAGGGGGAAAGGATCCATCCCTGCCAATGCCAGTGAAAAGGCTTGGGGAGGAGGCGATGTGAAAGACCTCTATCAGAAACCTTGGAGATCCACTGCCAGTGAGAGAAGGCAAGACTGACCTGGAAAACCAGAGGTCTGATTCAGTAGAACTTGTAGGGTTACCAGGTTCCAGGTGGCACCTGGAGATCTCCCATTACTACTCTCAATCTCCAGATGACCAAAATCAGTTCCCCTAGGGGGAAATGGCTGCTTTGGAAAGTGGACTCTATGGCACTGTTCAATCCTGGGTTCTAGACGCATTGCAGTGATCAGCTCAGGTTTATTCAGTGATTTCAGCAACTGACAAGACAAGCTAGCAGGGCTGGAGCCCTGCTTATATGCATGCAAAACACCACACCCAACACACACACACACTCCCAGTGATAGGCTATTTACATTACACGGCTTATCTATTGGTTAGTTCCTGGATCCAGGCGAGCTATTGTTCTAGAGAAGCAAGCTCAGCCCGTTCTAGGCAGTGTTCCCTCTAAGCTGAGTTAGTGTGAGCCAGCTCACAATTTGTTAGCCTCTGGCTCACACATTTTTGTCTTAGCTCAGGAAGGAGGGCTCCAGAGCAAACGAATTGATGCAGTAGGCAAATTGCTCGCTCCCAACTTTAATGCCAGGAGCTCACAAAGTAGGATTTTTGCTCACAAGACTCCACAACTTAGAGGGAACATTGAGGAAAAGCTGAGGCTCGATACATAACAGGCACTATACCATTCTGAGGCCCCTCCCCTCCCCAAACCCTGCCCTCCCCAGGCTCCACCCCCCAAATCTCCAGGTATCTCTCAACCCAGAGCTGGCTGCCCTAGATTTCTCCCAGTATTATAACTGAAGTTCAGACTCCCGTTCTCCTGGAGAACATGGCAGCTTTTGGAGGATGGACTCTATGGTATAGCATAGAGTCTATGTGACATCTGTCCACAAGCTCCTCCTTCCATGGGCACTGCGGCAAATCTCCAGGGATTTCCAAGGACAGGGTTGGCAATTCTAGCTGGCAGCTTCACATGCGCTGGAGGTGGCCAGAGTAAGGTGCCTCCGGGAATTGGTTTGTGCAGGGCATTCAGGTATAGAACCAAAGCTCACCATCCCTTTCCCTCCACACTCAGGGGGGAAAAACCCACTCTGGTTCCCTTCCCACTCCATCCCAGCACCAGAGACATCTTTGTTTAAAAAAAAAAACCGAAAAGAAAGAAGAACCTTGCCAACGAGAGGAAGAAGGCAGTTTCCATTCTAAGGCTTTATCAATAAATTAACTTTGGCTGGCTTTTCTCGCCTGGGAGAAGGAACTAGCCCATAGTAAAAACATCTCATTTGCATTTAACGTTGAGGCTGTAAAATGGCAAAGTTGGGGGGGGGCAGCCAATTCATTCTGACGAATGCATTTCATTCCACCCTTTCCGCATGTTTGTCTCTGCGAGAACATCTGCAGCTATACGATGAGCGATTATTGTTGGCTGACACCACTGTAACCTGCGTCACACAAAATACAGAGGGGTGCACAGACAAACAGGCACAAGCCTCTCTAGGAGCCAGTTTGGTGTAGTGGTTAAGTGTGCGGACTTTAATCTGGGAGAACCGGTTTGATTCCCCACTCCTCCACTTGCACCTGGGAGGATGACCTTGGGCAAGCCATAGTTCTGATAAGAGCTGTCCTTGAAAAAGAGCAGTTTCTGTCGGAGCTCTCTCAGCCCCACCTGCCTCACAGGGTGTCTGTTGTGGGGAGTGGAAGGGAAAGGAGTTTGTAAGCAGCTCTGAGACACCTTTGGGTAGTGAAGGGCGGGGTACAAATCCAATCTCTTCTTCTTCTTCTTTTCATCCCCCTGGGAGGTTCTTCTTCTTCTTCTTCTTCTTCTTCTTCTTCTTCTTCGCTTCACCTTTTGCTGACGTAGGAACATACAGCGCAAGGAAAGCCCCCCCCCGAATCAGAGACGATCCTACAAAACCAGGAGGCTAAGTCTGTTGTGTATTCAGTTGACAACATTGACTGCCTTGTATGTGAATCAGCTCATTGTATTCGTATGTTATGCTTCGAGTCTGGGCTAGGATCCTAATGTAACCAATAGGAGCCCTAGCCCAGGCAGTGTCGTCCAATCACGTTACAAAGCGGGATCGCTTGTGATTGGCCTTTATCTCTCCAACCTCATAGGTTATTATTTGTACAGTGGGTGTGGCTACATTAGCCGGGAATGTTTAAATACAGAGCAGCCAGTGTATATGTTGTTGGATGTTGGATGGTTCTGGCTGGCGATTGTTGTACCGTGTTGGAGAAGTAACGAAGCTGAAGAATAAAAACCGCATTCTTGCTGAATCACTCTCCGACTCTTTGTTAAGTTCACGACTTAACAAAGTCAATCTGAGTTTTCGATGGAATCTGTAAAACATTGATGAAGAGAAGAAGAGATTGGATTTATACCCTGCCCTTCACTACCCAAAGCTGTCTCAGAGCAGCTTACAAAAGCCTTCCCCTTCCCCTCCCCACAACAGTCACCCTGTGAGGTAGGTGGGGCTGAGAGAGCTCTGATAGAAACTGCTCTTCTCCAAGAACAGCTGTGCCAGAACTATGGCTTGCCCAAGGTCATCCAGCAGCTGCAAGTGGAGGAGTGGGGAATCAAACCCGGTTCTCCCAGATTAGAGTCCGCACACTTAACCACTACACCAAACTGGCTCTCGCATGACAGCTCTTCGGTTGGCCTGGGGAGCACAGGAAACTCGCATGACAGCTCTCCGGTTGGCCTGGGGAGAACAGGAAAGCAATGATTTGTTGTACCACTTTCTGGCTGAAAAACTGATGCTCTAAGAATCCCCCTGATCACTATCGTTTTTACCATAGAGTTGGGGAGGGATTCCTAGAGTGCCATGTGATATGTGATGTTGCTTCCAGTTTTGCAGCTGGAAGTGACATTGCGGCATCACGTGATGCCGGGGGGCCCTCGCTGAACACACGGGAACAGATAGGAAGCTGCCCTCTACGGCCTTATATGCCCCTTCCAACTCTGTGATTCTGTGATTCTATGCTTCCTACCCCCTCGTCCCCCAACAGTAGCTAGGGAAGACCTGGCAGCCCTTGAAGCTGGTGATGACCCGACTGTCAGCCCTCAGCGGCTCTTAAATTATCTCCGCTAGTTTGACCCTTAACAGCTGGAGTCAGTCCCCCTGTGGATTCATTTTACTTCTTCAGTAAACACATCTCTATCCCACTTTATCTCCTTGTGCTCAGAGGGGTTCAGCAAACCATCTGCGATCTTTTGAGAGCCAGTTTGGTGTAGAGGTTAAGTGCGCGGATTCTAATCTGGGAGAACCGGGTTCGATTCCCCACTCCTCCACTTGCAGCTGCTGGATGACCTTGGGCAAGCCATAGTTCTGATAAGAGCTGTCCTTGAAAAAGAGCAGTTTCTGTCAAGAGCTCTCTCAGCCCCACCTGCCTCACAGGGTGTCTGTTGTGGGGAGGGGAAGGGAAAGGAAAGGAGTTTGTAAGCCGCTCTGAGACTCCTTTGGGTAGTGAAAGGCGGGGTATAAATCCAATCTCTTCTTCTTCTTCTTTTACCTCACAGGGTGTCAGTTGTGGGGAGGGGAAGGGAAAGGAGTTTGTAAGCCGCTCTGAGACGCCTTTGGGTGGTGAAGGGTGGGGCTTAAATCCAATCTTCTCCTCCTCCTTCTCTTCTTCATCTTCTTCTACTCCTCCCCCTCCCTCCCAAGTTCTCCCCCCTGAAATGCTTTAATTTAGCTTGTTATTTAATTCTGACTTTGCATCGCCTAAACACCTTCATGTTACATGTCAATTTGCTGTTCAGCCCCTGTCTATAAGTTTGAGCCTGACCTACCCTTCCAACGTATTTGGGAAAGTGTGCCTTGCACCCGAGAGCTCACCCCTTGAAGCAAACCTCTGTTGGTCTTAAAGGTGCCACTGGACTCTTCGAATTTGCTCCCCTGCTTCGAGACCAACACGGCTGACCACTGGGATTGCCAATAGCATACCGGGTTCGCTTCAAAGTGCTGGTTATTACCTTTAAAGCCCTATATGGTCAGGGACCAGCCTACCTAAGGGACCGCCTTACCCCACACGTTCCCCCAAGGGCACTACGGTCGGGGAGCCGGAACCTTTTGGAGGTACCGGGCCCCCAGTCCATCAAATTAACCATGACCAAGAACAGGGCGTTTTCGGTGGCGGCTCCTATCTGGTGGAATGAGCTCCCGGAGGATCAGGGCTCTGCGGGACCTAGGGCAGTTCCGCAGAGCCTGCAAGACGGAGCTCTTCCGCCAGGCTTTCGAATAGGAGCCGCCACCACCACCAGTATACCACCAACGCATCAGTATACCATCGACGCCCTGGGGGACATCTGGATATGGGCATGAATTACCAAAGCCCGAAATACTCTTTTTTGCATCATGGGCGAGAATGGGACGTTCAGAGGACTGCCATCTTGTTTTTAGATAATTTTGTTTTTAGATAGCTTTGTTTCAGATAGGTTATAAATTATGATGTAATTTTAATATTCTGTATTGTTTTTACTGTTTTATTAGCTATATGCTGTTAGCCGCCCTGAGCCTTCGGGGAGGGCGGGATATAAATGTAAATAATAAATAAATAAACAAGAGTCGACGGGGATTGAACCCAGGACCTTCTGCGTGCGGAGCAGGGGCTCGGCCACTGAGCCACAGTCTCCCCCTACCTTTCCTCCTTTGCCCGGCTGTCTCCTGGGGAGGAAGGAACCAGCGTTGGGCCTGCAGCAGAGAGCCCAAGCAAGGGGAACAGAGGACACGGCTTGTCCCGGATTAGCCTCACTTCTGATTCTGACGAGGTGTCAGTAATTCAATCAAATCTTTGCGGAGAGGAGGAATGCGGCACCTTTCATGCGCAAATCTCTCCCCGGCAGCCAGGCCAGCCGCTCCTCCTGGAGCCCCGGCCTGGGACTTCAACGTGCTCCACCGGTGCGCCTGTCTGTAGCAGCCGCCCCAGCGGCCTTTTCCCCTGCCAGGCTTGCCAGGAAAGCTTGAAGCGAAGCGGAGGAGAAAGTGGCTTCTTCGCTATCTGTCCGCCTCTCTCTGTCTTGGGCCCCCTCCACACCCTTGGCACTTCGACAAGGCTTAATGGGGAAAAGGTCTTCTTGTGGCTTTAATTAAAGTGACTCCAGAATGCCAGGAATGTAGCGATGTATTTCCACCAACTCCGAGACCTCCTAGCCGGAACCTCCCCTCTGGCTGGGAAGAAACAGGGCCGTAGGATCCGGAGCTGGGAGGAAGCCAGCAGGTCTCAGTCCAGATTGGATTACAGGGTTACCAGTTCTGGTTTGGGAAATCCCTGGAGGTTATGGCAGCGCCTAGAGAAGGCAGAGTTTGGGGAAGGGAGTAAAGCGGAGAAGGGGTGCGATGTTACCAGGCCCGTAGCGACAGTGGGGCATTTGGGGGCTCAGCCCCCCAACTTCCTGTCAAGCCCCCCTGATTTCCATATAGCCCCCAGGCCCCTCTGCCGCCCCACCCCCCCCTCCCAGTTTGGTGTAGTGGCTAACTGCGCTGACTCTAATCTGTGAGAACCGGGTTTGATTCCCCACTCCTCCACTTGCACTTGGCTGGATGACCTCGGGCAAACCGTAGTTCTGATAAGAGCTGTTCTTGAAAAAGAGCCGTTTCTGTCAAGAGCTCTCTCAGCCCCACCTACCTCACAGGGGTGTCTGTTGTGTGGGGAGGGGAAGGGAAAGGAGTTTGTAGGCCGCTCTGAGACTCCTTTGGGTAGTGAAGGGCGGGGGATAAATCCAATCTCTTCTTCTTCTTTTTCTTCTTCTTCTTCTTCTTCCTCCTCCTCTTCCTCGTCTTAGCATGGACTTTAATCTGGGAGAACCGGTTTTGATTCCCCACTCCTCCACGTGCAGCTGCTAGTGTGGCATTGGGTCAGTCACAAGTCCTCTCAAAGCCATTCTCTCAAGAGCAAGTCTCCAGAGAGCTCTCTCAGCCCCACGTACCTCACAGGGTGTCTGTTGTGGGGAGGGGAAGGGAAAGGAGTTTGTCAGCCGCTCTGAGACTCCTTTGGGTAGTGAAGGGTGGGGGTATAGATCCAATCTCTTTTCTCTCTCTCCTCTCCTTCTCTTCTCCTGAAAGCTCAGACCTTGAAAATCTTGCTGGTTTCTAAGGTCCTACTAGACCCGTATCCAGTTCTTCTACTGCAGACCAACACGACTACCTTCTGAAATGCTAAACAGGTAATCTTTTCCAGAAGGTTTTTGGCAAGAGAGGGACAACACTGAAGTTTTCAAAAGTCCCCAGCACCCGTATGTGGCTAGATACTTGAAAAAGGAGAACAGAAATGTGAAGTAAGTAATAGTAATAGTAGTAATATACTTTATTGTCAGTGTACATAGTACAACGAAATTAAGATGCAATCATTTCGGTGATATACAACAATATTCATGTACACTCACACAACCATTCACAACTATCTCATAACTCCCTTAAGGTTCACATAGCAACTTAAAACCACCAATGTCACCCAAATTCCAATTTCATACAGCATTTAAGGCAGTAATAGCTCTCGAATAAAAACTATTTTTTAATCTGTTTGTCTTTGTTTTAATTGTCCTATATCTTCTGCCCGACGGCAGCAGTTCAAACAGGGAATGTCCAGGGTGTGACAAATCCTGCAGAATGTTCTTTGCTTTTTTCAAGCATCGAGAACTGTACAATTCCTCCAGGAATGGGAGGGGGCAGCCAATGATCTTCTGGGCTGTGATGACAACTCTCTGGAGTGCTTTCCTCTCCACAGCCGTACAACTGGCAAACCAGACACAGGCACAGTATGTTAAAATGCTTTCTATTGAGCGGCGATAGAAGGACAGCAATGTTTTCTCACTCAAGTTATTTTTCTTTAAAGTCTGAGAAAAAAGAGCCTCTGCTGGGCCTTCTTCACCAGAGTCATGTGTTAGCGCTCCAGGTCAAGTTTTGCTCAATAGTCACTCCCAAAAACTTAAAAGTAGCCACCCTCTCCACACGTTCTCCTCCAATAACCAGTGGCTGGATGTCCGTTTTATTCCTCCTGCCAGTCTGCTGTTCTAGTCTGGAGATACTGCACAGGCGTGATACACCTTTGCATGGGCGGAATGGTCACTAAACCGATCAGAGACACGAGAGAACAACCTTCCTGCTTCTCTAGCCACTGTACAGAAATAGAAATCTCAGCAGCCCTATCTTCTCCCAGGCGATTCAGAATGCCTGGATCTGGGGGGGCTCTACGTCACTCTAAGTGTGCATAGGTGTGATCTCCTTGAATGAGATGCCTCCCTCTGTCTCAACCTGGGAGCTGCCCTCGGATCCCCTCCTCCTCTCTCCCTTTGCCCACTCGCTCGCTCCCTCTCTCACATGGCCTTCCTTGGAGACACAATGTTTCTGCAGGTCTCTCTTGTAGAGACACTGCCCTCATCCTCCCCCTCACATGATGCCGGACAAGCTGGCTATTTGCGATAGGGGAAGGACTCTTTAGACCAGGCGCCTCTCTCTTCTCTTGCCTGTAACCTGCATGTGAACTGGATCTACTTGAAAAAAAAATTCTTGGGGAATTTATCTACCGAACTCAGTAGCATGCTTCTGTGACTGTGCAAGCTCGGCTATATTAACCAAATATCCCAGTCGTTCCAAGGTCACCTCTCCCACATGGCTTTTTGAGGCCTCCTTTGTATCTGATTACCCTAAAGCAGGGCTATTTTGGGGCAGGAACGCACAGGAACAGAGTTCCGGCGGGCTTCTGAGTTGGCCACACCCAGCAGGAACGCATTAGCATAATAGGCCACACCCAACAGCAGAAACTCACTAGGACTGGCTACAGTAGGGGTGTGTGGCCTAACATGCAAAGGAGCTCCTGCTACAAAAAAGGCCCTGGGTTTGGACAACAAACAAGGTAAACAGAATAAGAAGCAAAAGGTGGGTGTGTATGGATGACCACACTTACGCGAACATGGGGTGTGTGGCCTAATATGCTAATGAGCTGTGCTGTCAGGGGTGTGTCCTAATAAGCTAATACATTTCTTCTGTTGGGTGTGGCCTGTTATGCTAATGAGTTCCTGCTGGGCTTTTTCTACAAAAAAAAGCCCTGCCCTAAAGTGAGCTTGTCTAACGCGAATGAGAGTAGGGTCTAAGGTTGCCAGGTCTGGGTTGGAAAATACCTGGAGACTTTGGGGGTGGATCCAGGGGAGGGCGGGGTTTGGGGAGGGGAGGGGCCTCAGCATGGTCCAATGCCACAGAGTCCACCCTTCAGAGCAGCCATTTTCTCCAGGAGAGCTGATCTCTGTCAGCTGGAGATCAGTCGTAAGAGCAGGAGATCCCCAGGCCCCACCTGGAGGCTGGCAACCCTAATAGGCTGTCGTGGGGGTGGGGTGGATAGGGTTGCCAGATCCGGGTTGGGAAACTCCTGGAGATTTAGGGGTGGAGCCTGGGGAGGACAGGGACCTCAGTGGTGGACAATGCCATCGAATCCACCCTCCAAAGCATCCATTTTTTCCCATGGGAACTGATCACTGTAGTCTGGAGATAACATGTAATTCCAGGGGATCCCCAGGTCCCGCCCGGAGTCTGGCATCCCAAAACGGGAGTCGTACGACTAAGCTGACTTCCAAAACCATGAGAACTAGCAGCTTAGGATTGTCAATGTTTTAAAAACCAATGGTGTGCTGCACAAAGAGGTCGAGGCCAAGAATGGGGCACGGAGATTCCAAAACTGCATCTTCCTCCTCCATAAAGAAGAAGAAGACGAGATTGGATTCACTACCCGAAGGTGTCTCAGAGCGGCTTACAAACTCCTTTCCCTTCCCCTCCCCACAACAGACACCCTGGGAGGTAGGTGGGGCTGAGAGAGCTCCTGACAGAAACGGCTCTTTTTCAAGAACAGCTGTGTCAGAACTATGGCTTGCCCAAGGTCATCCAGCCAGGTACAAGTGGAGGAGTGGGGAATCAAACCCGGTTCTCCCAGATTAGAGTCCGCGCACTTAACCACGACGCCAAAGGAGTCGATATACTATCCCAGCCACCTGTCATAGCGCCATCTAGTGGAACACATATACGCCACCTCCTTCTTTCCTTTGTCTCAGAACTTCAAGCCGCCTGGTGAAGAAAGGAGGAGGGGGGGGCGTGAACATAATCACGTTTGCACACTGTTGGCCAGGCCGGAAATTTGCTGAGATCAAACATTTCAGAACATTACTATTTAACTTTCAGCCACATTATTCAAATATTAACTGAATCACAAATATTTATAGACTGCATCTTGAAAGTGGTTTTTACAACTCGAGCCGCGCAACGCGCCGAATAATGGCTCATAACTCCTGGCTTTCGTTTAGTTCCAGCAGTTGCATTTTGTGGGTTGGGGCCAGCGGAGCTGGAAAGTCTCACTAATGAACTCCACGGCTGTCTGGTTCCCGGGTCCAAACCTGGATTTGTTTCCAAGTCTTTGGGTCTACCTCAAGCAGGATTCTGTCGGGGGGGGGGGGATTGTTCTACCCCTGACACGCACCTGACATGCAGACATGATGTTTGTCTGTGCCTATTTCAGGCTGAAACTGCATTTGTCTCTCCCACCGGTGTCCCAGCCTTCTGACTCAGTCTTCAAAAAAGCTGTCGACATTTGTTGTCGTTTTCACACCTCAAGAGCGCTAGCATACTTTTGCATGTCCACATATGTTTATCGTCCTTTCGGGGCGGCTCCACTGTCACTGCACCTCTGCACTGCTTTAGAAGAATCTTCTCCAAACAACATTCAAACAAGCATAGAGAAAGACGGCGTCACAGCAGCATGAAACTAATTTAAAAATGCAAATGCAGATTTGACCTCACTCTTTCATTTCCCCCCCCCTCTAGTTTCTGCCCCTTCCAATAAGGAATAAAGTGTCTTTAAGGCCGTGGCTCAGTGGAAAAGCCTCTGCTTTGCGTGCAGAAGGTCCCAAGGTTCGATCCCCGGCATCGCCAGTTTAAAAGGTCCAGACAGGAGGTGATGGGGAAGACCTCCGCCTGAGACCCTGGAGAGCCGCTGCCAGTCTGAGTAGACAAGACTGACGTTGATGGACCAGCGGTCTGATTTATTTATTTACTTGCTTATTTATTATGTGATTTCTATCCCACTGTCCCCCTGCATAGCAGGGCTCAAGGCGGGTTACATCAAGGGTTTATACAACACAATTAAACAATAATTGAACAGTTCAAACATAATTACAACCTACAATAGACCAGATGGCGATCAGTACAATTTATAACTTCCTAAAGTATGGAGCTGTGGTGGCTCAAGCGGTTAAGACGCTGAACTGCAGGCTGTGGAAGGTTGGTAGTTCAGCAGTTCGAGACCCGAGTGTGCCGCATGACGGAGTGAGCTCCCGTCTCTAGTTCCAGCTCCTGCCAACTGAGCAGTTCGAAAGCAAGAAATTGCGAGTAGATAATTGCGACTTCGGTGGGAAGGGAACAGCATTCCGTGCGCCTTGGTGTTTAGCCATGCCGGCCACATGAACACGGAAATGTCTTCGGACAGCGCTGGCTCTTTGGCTTCGAAACGGAGATGAGCACCGCAACCCTAGAGTCGGACTCGACTGGCTTTCGAGCAAGGGAACCTTTACCTTTACTTTAAATCACTCCCTCTGGGGTCTGTTGGGCTCACTTAGCCCTCATAACCTAACTAGTACATTTGATTGAGCACAATCCCAGCAAAGAAACCGCAAAAGGCAATGGTCCCATGGCTTCCCCAGAAAAAGAAATGCTCAGGTGGTACCACCTCTAGATGAAGAAGCATTGCAGGCATCAACTTCCACAGGCAGATATCTAGAAACCTGAAGAGTGGGGTTTAAAAAAAATATTTATGCCATGAATTGGTGGTTTTTTTTACATGTCCTGTAATGATGTCAAAAGATCCTATTGAGATGCCTACAGTCTGCCTAAGTGCTGGTGGAATCCAGAGAGGTCCAGCAGATGGTAAGGACTGTAGTAACGTTTGAGCTTTTCAACTTCAAAAAGAGATGACTAAGGGAGAACTTGACAGAGGATTATAAAATTCTGCATGGAGTGGATTTGACCAAGAGAACTTCTCCCTCTTCCCAAAGACTAGAACTCGAGGGCATCCAATGAAGCGGATGGGCAGTAGTTTCAGGACAGATAAAAGGAAATGCTAGTTTACACAGTAAGTGAATAAAATGTGGCATTCACTGCCAGAGGACGTGTGGCACCTGATTTATTTACTAAATATTAGGTGTATTGTTCTTTGTTAAATGAAAAAATATGTGACAAGATATACCCATTTGCTCATTATGATTTCTTGCAAAAGTACTGTAATGTATTCAGATGCTGCCATGAATACATTAGCATGTGTGTGAAACATCCCATTGGGAAGCTATGTTAAGCTTCGTCTTGGACAGGGATTCAAGTCCAAGACTACTGTGTCCAATCACGTTCAAGCAAGCTGGAAGCGGGAACGTGTACGATTGGTCCTTTATGCGATCAACCTGATAGGTTGTTATCTGTAAAGTAGGAGTGGCTATATTAGCCGGGAATGTTTAAATACCGAGCAGTTTCAATGGACAAACTGTTCGGGCTATCAGATGTTGTACCGTGTTGGAGAAGTGATTGTGAAGAGGAATAAACTTGAGTTTTGGCTGAAATCACTCTCTGACTCTTTGTTAAGCTCAGGACTTAACAAATACTGGGGAATTTGTTTTGTGTATCTGTGTGTGTGTGTGTGTGTGAGAGTATATGTACTGAGTGTATGTTTGCACTGAAATAATAAAAATAAAAAAGAACACACATTGTCAGGAGGGGTCCCTTCCCTCGCCCCTCCTGCCTCTCCCTCCTGCATCGGGACCGGAGGGCAATCCGGATGGCACCAGCTCTGCCAAGGCCAAAGTCAGATCAACCGTCAGCACGCCTTGCCCCAAGGAGCAAGCCTGGGAGCAGTACCTGGAGCAAACCCGGCGGGGATTCCCCTATACTGGTGACAACTAGCAGCGAAGGCCGTCTGAGGATTCCCAGAGGGACCGGGGCTGCTTCCTCCACGACCCGCCCGAGGGACCCCTACGGTCCAAGGGGGTCATGGTGGTGGGGTGGGTGGATTCCTGCAGTGGTGATGGCCAGATCAAGAAGAGGAGGGGTGGGTCTGCACCGATGAGAAAATCAGACGGGCCAGCTCTATGGCCGACTTGTTGTAAAGCAAAGGGGCGGGGTGGAAGTCAGGGAGAGGGAATTGTTGCGTACTGGGTTCGATGCGGGGTTGTGGCAGCCTTTGGTGCTCATCAGTCGGAGCAGCAGCAGTTCCTGGTCTTCCTCTGATGCCCCAGCAGCCTGGCTAGCTCAGTGGGATCCCATCCTCATCGCCAGTGTTGCGTACTGGGTTCGACGCGTAGAAACGACAGACGCTCAGTGATTATCAGCTCATAGTTTACTGTACACAACACAACAACCCAATACCGGCCGGAGCAGCCAACTATATACAGTCCTGGGGGCACACCCACCGGTCCCTTTGGAAGGTTTGAACTCCCCGCTACAGTGTTGATAGGTGCTGGTTGGAAAGCTCAGAATCCTAGTCCCTATTGTCTAAAGGAACCAAGCTCGGGTTGCATACTGCTGGTGCCTAGTGGTGGTCAGCGGACATAACAGGAATAAAGAGGAGGCAGTGAAAGTGTGCCAGGGAGGATGACACCTGGGGCTTATGTGAACAGAGCAATGGTATGAGGAGGGTGTCGATGCTCAAGGATGGGGGCGCAGAGAAAGAACCCGTGGAGAGCCTGCCCGAACCTGAGACACTGAAATAGGCACCAGGTGGGAGAAGTCCAGTGAAGTAACTGCTGTCCGACCCAGGGGTCTGAGGCTACGTTACGCCGGCCTCATATTCCCCAAGCCTGGAACCAACTCGCCTTCCTCAAACCCCCAGGGAGACCGATGGAGACGTGACACACATGAATACATGATGGACCCTTGGTCCATCAAAAGTCTACTCAGACTGGCAGTGGCTCTCCAGGGTCCCAAGCGGAGGTCTTTCACATCCCCTCTTACCTGATCTTTTTAAGTGGAGATGCCACTGAGCCACAGCCCCTTCCGAAAAAGAAATACGTAACTGGGTGAGCTGCCCCTTTGGACCAGCAAGGCAGTTCGTGTGTTCCTATATTCTACACCACAGCCATACTTATTGACTTTTTCTAGCACCCTGAGGAAAGGGGAGCAAAGGAACGTCACATCTTCCCACAGCAATTCTAAAGCCACTGGCCATTTGTCAAGAAAATACTTTTGTAGTTTCAGGGACACATTTTTATAAGCGTTCCAGCAGCGAAATGTACTGGCACAAACAAATGAGAGATCATATATCCCATGGGAACCTTTCCAATAGCACTGCTGCTTTCTTCTGAGGGAAGGAGCCTTCCTCTGCTCGTGGAATAGATCCAGAGGATCTAACCTTAAATTTTTCCATCCACAGAATGGAAATTACCTGCCTCTCCCCTCCCACCAGAGCCTACGAAGTGCTTCTCCCAGGGAATAGGTAGGGCTGCCAGCTCTGGGTTATACATGCCATGACATTTAGCTGCCTTATACAGAACCATACCAGGAGTCCATCAAAATCAGACTGTCTACTCCAGGGGTGTCAAACATGCCCGCCCGGGGGCCGGATCAGGCCCCCGGAGGGCTTCTATCAGGCCCCGCAGTAGAACTGGTTGTCTTCTGCTTCTCTTCCAGTTCTGCTTCTGCTGCGTCATCGTAGGTTTGCAGCTTACAGATACACACCTGAACAGCATAGTCAAGATTGCAACAGCACAGGCATTTTGATGCAATAATTCAGAGCAAGAGGTGGCAGTTATCAGACACAGTTAAATAAACAAAATATTGTAAGAGTGCTAATGTTTTAAGCATGTTCTTATTTTAATTTAAAAAAGCACCTTTGTGTTTGTGTCCTTTATAAAGTTTATATCTCTGCTACCTGGCCATTACACTTTATTACACACGTGGCCCGGCCCAACAAGGTCTCATTTATGTCAGATCCGGCCCGCATAACAAATGAGTTTGACACCCCTGGTCTACTCCGACTGGAAATGGCTCTCCAGGGTCTCAGGCAGAGGTCTTTCCCATCACCTACTGCCTGGTCCTGTGAACTGGAGATGCTGGGGATTGAACCTGAGACCTTCTGCATACCAAGTGGATGTTCTACCACTGAGCCCCACAGCCCCTTGGGAAATACCTGGAGATTTTGGGAATGGAGCCTGAGGAGGCTGGGGGTTCTGGAGGGGAGGGACCTCAGCAGGGTTTAATGCTATGGACTCTGCCCTTCAAAGCAGCCATTTTCTGCATGGGAACTATTAAGTACGACACTCAACCCAGGCTATTTTTGGGCAGGAACGCACAGGAACGGAGTTCCGGCTGGCTCCCAAGTTGGCCACGCCCAGCAGGAACTCATTAGCATAATAGGCCACACCCAACAGCAGAAACTCATTAGGATTGGCTACATTAGGGGTGTGTGGCCTAACATGCAAAGGAGTTCCTGCTACAAAAAAAGGCCCTGGGTTTTGACAACAAACAAGGTAAACAGAATAAGAAGCAAAAGGTGGGTGTGGCTGGATAACCACACTTCTGGTGACATGTGGGTGTGGCCTAATGTGCTAATGAGCTGTGTTCTCAGGGGTGTGGCCCAATATGCTAATGAGTTCCTGCTGTTGGGTGTGGCCTATTATGCTAATGAGTACCTGCTGGGCTTTTTCTACAAAAAGAGCCCTGCTCAACACAGCTAGTGAACAGTGAATCAGCTTTATTCAACGTAGTCAGAAGAAATCAGAACGAGACAAAAACATAGAGCAACAGGCTCTCTTTTAAACAGTTCGATCTTGGGTAGCCATGCCCATATGTCAGCGAACAACCCATAACTATTTACAGATAAGGTCCAATCAGAGTGCTTCCCTCCTGAACCTTGCGGAGCTCTGATTGATCTATTTACAATCCTTGTTCAGACTCAAGCTTAACATAGTTTTTCAATACACAACAGGAACTGATCCTGGTCATCTGGAGATCAGCTGTAAAGGTGGGAGACCTCCAGGTATCACCTGGAGGGTGGCAGCCCTAGAGAGGGAACCTGGAGGAATGACAACAGAAAGCCCTGCAGTGGGAAGGAGAAACAGGTGGAAACTGCCACCACCTTGGTTGGGATCAAGCCCATTGCTCACCAGGAGTTCCAGGACCTCTCCGACAAAATTCTTCTAAAAATGTTTAAAAGTTTGTGAGTTTTCAGTATACAGATTGAAAACGTCATTTCCCTCTTAAGAGTTCCAGCACCTCTTTATCAAGAAGAAGAAGAAGAAGAAGAAGAAGAAGAAGAAGAAGAAGAAGAAGAAGAAGAAGAAGAAGAGGAGGAGGAGGAGGAGGAAGAGGAAGAAGAGGAAGAAGAGGAAGAAGAGGAAGAAGAGGAAGAAGAGGAAGAAGAAGCCCCGCTTGCCTTCAACTTTTGGAACTCCAGTCCACATGAGCTGAGAACGTCTGCTTCCACCGAGGCCTTCCTGGTGGGTTTGAAGACCTGCCTTTTCAATAAGAAATTGGTTGGAAGTTGATCAAAGAATTCCAGGGTAAATGGAACACTTATTATTCATATTTCATTTAATTACTGGGAAGGAAAGAGAGAAGTTATTGAAATGTTATACATGAATTACCATATTGAAATGAAGTGTTTGAAAAGGTGAGAAAACATGAAAAGAGGGGGGGCTTACTTAATATTCACCACATAATAATTATTGTATTGCATCGTTATATGTTGTATGATTTTGTTCTATTTTAAGATAATTTTTAACAATAGTAATATGTGTACGGGGCATTATATAGAGGAGTTTATAACTTCTGTGAATATTAAGTATTTGGTGTTATGAAATCACTATTTAAATAATATCATTTGAAGCTTGATTAAGAATTAATTTTAACTTATCACAGTCGTGGGTTTTTTCCTTCTATTTTTTACATATAGTCTACAGATAATTGGAATATATTTGAAATATACTTTTTCTTTCTGTTTTCTTTTCTCTTTTGATGTCATTGTGATTGTGATTGTAAACAGAATTATATGGATTTTCTCTTTTTATATTCTATGTTCAATGCATCTTTCATATTTATAAAAAATTAAAAAAATAAATCATTACATGTTGTATGATTTTATTCTATTTAGGATCATTTTTAACAATAGTAATATGTGTACAGGGCATTATATAGAGTAGTTTATGACTTCTACGAATATGGCGTTATGAAATCACCATTTAAATAATTTCATTTGAAGCTTATTTAAGAATCAATTTTAACTTCTCACGGTCGTAGTTTCTTTCCCTTCCATTTTTTTACATATAGTCTACGGATAATTGGAATATGTTCGAAATATACTTTTTCTTTCTGTTTTCCTTTCTCTTTTGACGTCACTGTGATTGCAAACAATATGATAGGGATTTTCTCTTTTTATATTCTTATATTCCTTGTTCCATGTGTCTTTCGTATTTATTTTTTTTTTAAGTAAAAAGGAACGGGTGGCCAGTGGCCTGGAACTATATGAGTCATATGTTCAGAACAGCCACAAAGGCTTTTAGCTGAAAGGAGATATATAAATGAATGAACTCAGGGGTCATTTGGGGGGGGGGACGCGGGGGGACGCCATCCCCCCGGGTGAGGTGCGGGAGGGCGGGGCCTGGAGCTCCCTGCTGGTGCCCGCTGGAGGTCGCCGCTGGCTGTGGGGAGGACACACTTCCGGTGATGTCAGGGGGTGTGGCATATGCTAATGAGTTATGCTAATGAGTCCCCCTAGCTCTTTTTCTACGAAATGACCCCTGAATGAACTAACTAACTCAGGGATTCAATCAGCATTATGGACATATTCACTTTAAAGGAAAGTACTTAGCAGTCAGCTTGGGATTTTCAACCGCATTTTTTGGAAGGATGTATTCATTAGTTATGCAACTGTAGGTATAAATTTGCATACCAGGTGACATGACAGGGAAAATCCTACATGCTGACAAGTGAAAAAGGAGCATCAAATAATCTGCTAATATTAAACAAAATAGTGGAAGACTGAATATATTTTTTTGGGGGGGGGGATTAGAAGGTAAGCCATGTGGCATAATTCAAGGGTTTGAGGCATGTAGGTCGTATTTTGGATTAATATAACATACGATGCTAACAGATGTTTGAATTTCAGAACCAAACGATTCCCGCCAGGGCTCTTTTTGTAGAAAAAGCCCAGCAGGAACTCATTAGCATAATAGGCCACACCCAACAGCAGAAACTCATTAGCATAATAGGCCACACACCCCAACAGCACAGTTCATTAGGATATTAGGCCACACCTTGACTTGCCCAGTTGCCCCACAGCTGCGGGATCCCTGGCAAGCTGGCCCTTAAATGCCTCCCCGATCCTTCCAGCCCCCCCCCCCCCCCCCCCCGCTGCGTCGAGGCGCCGTCGGAGGTGGGCTCTCCAGGCTTTCCCTCTGTAGCCACGAGCACAGATGTTTTAGCTGTAGTGGGCGTGGCCAACTCTGAAGCCAGCCGGAACTCCGTTCCTGTGCGTTCCTGCCCAAAAATAGCCCTGCCTGTGTCCCTTGAGCAATCAGCTCAAAGACCCAAGGATTGGAAGGCCTTCTGTGACATCACAGCAGCTGATCCAAAGAGGTGTCAGGACTCGCTTCGTCGGGGCCACTGGGACAGAAGTAGGCTTGCCATCTTCCAACTGGGGGTGGGGAATTTTCACTTGGCAAGCAGGAGGAAATCCCTGGTGAAACAGGAGGGCACAACCATCGTCCCCTGGCACCATAGAGTTTGTGGCAAATGCTAGAGCATCACCCTCGGGAGACGACATCACTTCCTACTTGCACCGGAAGTGATGTCACTGTGCCAGCAATTGAGTTCCCCACAATCTGGACGTCCCTGCCCCCCATTTCCTGCCGTTTACCAGGTTTAGGACTTCCATATTGCACATGGGGGGGGGCACGGTGATGTCAAAATTGTGGAGACACAATTGCCGGCCCAATGACATCACTTCCAGCGCAGGGAGGAAGTGATGTCATCTCCCAGGGGCGATGCCTGGTGCAGCGAGTTCAGCCATCAAGGGCGCGACTGAGATGAAGATTCCAAAGCCGGCAGGGAGGATCACCGCCACTCGTTTCGATCCTGGGATATTATCCCATCAGGAAAAGAGGCAAAACAAGGGGAACGTGTTTATTTGTGTGTTTGTTTGTTTAATACAAATGACATCCTGCAGCTCTAAGCCTCAGCTTTTAACTCGGCTTCCATAGTAACAGCGGAACAATCGAGAGCCGAAAAAATAAATAGAGGAACAGCATCAATCGGTTTAAAGGACATTACCATAAACATTACAAAATGCTGGCAAAGCGATTCCTAAAGAGGACTAGACAAAAGCCTTCCCCCTCATACATCCAGCCCCCCCCCAAGATGATTTAAACCTCTTGTGAGGCATTCAGAACTTTGGGGGCAAATCGTGGGCATTTAGGATTTCAAGGGGATTTCTGCCCCTGCTTCTGACAGCAAGCCAGGGAGTGTTGTTTTTAGGGCTGCCAACGTCGGGTTGGGACATTTCTGGAGGTGTGGGGGAGCAGAAGCTGGGAAGAGCAGGGATTGGGGAGGGGAGGGACCTCAGCGGGGTATAAATTTGGTGTCATGGTTAAGTGCGCGGACTCTAATCTGGGAGAACCGGGTTTGATTCCCCCACTCCTCCACTCACACCTGCTGGATGACTTTGGGCAAGCCTTAGTTCTGATAAGAGCTGTTCTTGAAAAAGAGCAGTTTCTGTCAAGAGCTCTCTCAGCCCCACCTACCACCAGAGGAAGTGGTTGGCCACTGTGTGGGACAGGATGCCGGACTAGATGGACTATTGATCTGATCCAGCAGGGCTCTTCTTATGTTCTTATGACATCTTCAGATTCCAGAATGCACCCATGACATTGGCCTTGTGCGACACACAAAAGAGAAAATTGCTGGATTTTGCTGAAGGTGGTGGCAGCGACAGCAAAAGGAAGGGCAAGACAGTGGCTGATCCTGATCTGGATGGCCAGGACTAGCCAATCTCGAAAGCTAAGCAGGGTCAGCCCTAGTTAGTACTTGGATGGGAGACCACCGAGGAAGTCCAGGGTCGCTATGCAGAGGCAGGCAATGGACAACCACCTGTGTTCATCTCTTGCCCTGACCTGGATGGCCCAGGCTACCCTGCTGTTGTCAGATCTCCGAAGCTCAGCAGGGTTGGCCTTGGTTATTACTTGGATGGGCGATCACTGAGGAAGTCCAGGGTTCCTACGCAGAGGTAGGCAAGGGACAACCACTTGTGTTCATCGCTTGCCTTGACCGGGATGGCCCCGGCTAGCCTGCTGTTGTCAGATCTTGGAAGCTAAGCAGGGTCGACCTTGGTTAGTACTTGGATGGGAGACCATCAAGGCAGTCCAGGGTTGCTACGCAGAGGCAGCCAATGGAAAACCACCTGTGTTCATCTCTTTCCCTGACCTGGACGACCTAGGCTAGCCTGCTGTTTTCAGATCTTGGAAGCTAAGCAGGGTCGGCCCTGGTTAGTATTTGGATGGGAGACCACCAAGGCAGTCCAGGGTTGCTACGCAGAGGCAGGCAATGGCCAACCACCCTGAATGTCTCTTGCCTTGAAAACCTCACAAGCTGAAAACCCCATAAGTCAGCTGTGACTTGACTGACCCCCTACAGGCACCCTGGTTTCTATGTTCCAGAGGGGCTCGTCCCGGCCGCCATCCGACTCCAAACTCTCTTACCGCTGCCGCAATAGGCAGCCTCCCGACGCTGCAGCAGGAAACCTCCTGGTCTGCTCCCACTTCGGCAGGAATCCGGCCAAGATCACTTAATCTGTTTTCATTCCTATTTCATGAGAAGTGAATAATTAATGAGAAACAGAGAAAGAGGAAGATCTGTTGACTTTCTTTTTTGTAAAAAAAGAAAAGAAAAGCGAGCGGTGTAGAAATGAATCCATGCAAAAGGAGAAAAAGAAACTTTCGTTCGAACAGAGGGGTCATCAGACACGAGGGGGGGGGAAGTGTTGCCATAGCTGTGAAATCACAGCGCAAGCAGAGGTGTCGCTGGGGAGAGCCAGACGCCCAATTAGCAAGCTGCCAAGCCCTCGTTTTCCCAGATAGTCCGCCTCCCGGAGACACGGGACTGAACTCTAGAGATGAAAACCACCACAGCATGGGAGGCGCTCTCCATTTCTTTCTGCGACCCATCACATTAAATTTGCTGCCATTCCTCTTCCACCTCCTAAAGTGCTAGCTTGAACTCCTGCACGTCCGCACCTGGTTAGCCTTCCCCATGGGCCAAAGGGAATCTGCTCCACGAGGGTGCCGGCATGTGAGTTGCATGCAGTCTTCCTAGAGCCGTTGTTCAAAGGGAGTGGTCGTGTTTGGGGAAACAGCGCCACCTCTGGAGGGACTGTGCAATAGCGCTGCCAGCTCTGATTCAGGGGAATTCCTGGAGACTTGGGTACTGTGCCAGGGGAGCAGGGGTCATTTCGTAGAAAAAGAGCTAGGGGAACTCATTGGCATAACTCATTAGCATATGCCACACCCCCTGGCATCAGGGGCCCGGCGGTGGACCTGCAAGGCCAGCGGGAGTGCGAGGAAGCCCCGCGAAGGCCCTCCCTGGCCCCAGGCAGGCAGGGGTGGGGAGAGGCAGGGAGGAAGCAACTTACCCTCCCTCTTCTCCTGCCTCCTCCTGGCTGAATGAGGGCTGGAAGCGGGGCAGCCGGAAGCAGGGGGCGGGGCTTCATCATGTGCCCCGCCCCCCATACCTCACCCGGGGGAACGGCGATCCCCCGCGTTTCCCCCCGAAATGACCTCTGCAGGGGAGGATGCAGTACAGGGAAGAGAAGGAACTCGGGAGGGAATGTTCCCTCTAAGCTGAGTTAGTGTGAGCTAGCTCACAGTTTTGAGCCTCCAGCTCACACATTTTTGTCTCAGCTCAGGAAGGACGGCTCCAGAGCAAACTAATGTATGCAGGAGCCAAATTGCTTGCTCACACCTGGCCCCACCCACATCTTTAAAAAAAACACTTGGTGGGCACCAGGAAGGTCGGTGGGTGCCACCATGCCAACGGGCACCATGTTGGGGGTCCCTGCACTACGCCATGGCTCCTCCACAGAACAAAACAGAGAAGCCACACCATAAGAACATAAGAGAAGCTAGTGCTGGATCAGACCAGTGGCCCATCCAGTCCAACACTCTGTCACACAGTGGCCAAAAATAGCAGGTGTCAACAGGAGGTCCAGTAGTGGGGCCAGGACACTAAAGAGACAGTTTGGTGTAGTGGTGAAGTGTGCGTACTCTAATCTGGGAGAACTGGGTTGGATTCCCCACTCCACTTGCAGCTGCTGGATGACCTTGGCAAGCTGTAGTTCTGATAAGAGCTGTCCTTGAAAGAGCAGTTCTACAGAGAGCTCTCTCAGCCCCACCCACCTCACAGGATGTCTGTTGTGGGAAGGGGAAGGGAAAGGAGTTTGTAAGCCGCTCTGAGACTCCAAGTGAAGGGCAGGGTATAAATCCAATCTCCTCCTCCTCCTCCTCTCCTTCTTCTTCCCAGTGTTGTTGTTCAGTCGCACAGTCGAGTCCAACTCTTCGCGGCCCCATGGACCACATCCCTCCAGGCCCTCCTGTCTTCTGCCGTCCTCCGGAGTTTGCACAATTTCACGTTCATCGCATCGATGGCCGAGTTCAGACTGGCAGTTTGCCCCGATATAGGCACAAACAGATTAAAGGGTCCGTTCACACAGGCACATCTGTCAGGCGTTCCCCGGCCGTACTCAACCCGTCTTGTAACGCTTCCCTCCCGAGTTTAAAAGATACCAGGTGAAAATGGTATCAAACCCTGGAAAGCGCGATTATCCCATGCCCATCCCACTTCCCGGAAGTGTGAACGCGAAAAGCCGCGATCCGGTATCAGGTGCATGAGTGCATAAGCGCACATAACCGGATTATCAGAAAAAGCCACTTACAGCCGCGCCTCTGGGTTAACAGTATGAACGCTCCCTTGCGCCTCCTCCCCGGTATGCTCCCGCATCAGTCGGTGCAGTGTGACCGGGAAAACTCGGAACAGTTTGTTCCGGGTCCTTTTTGCCACGACTCCCACCCGCGTCAAACGGCCAGTCTGAACTCAGCCGATAACCCTGTCTGACTGTCTCATCCTTTGCCGTCCCCTTCTTCTTTGACCTCCAATCTTTCCCAGCGACAGGGTCTTCTCCAGTGAGTGCTCCCTTCTCATTGGGTGGCCAAAGTTCCCAGTTCTCCCTTGGTGGTCCAAGTTCACAGTGTTGTCCCCCACCACCACCACCAAAGACGCAATCCTCGTAGGCTGGGAGAGGGGAAGGTCCTTAGAGCGACAGCCTGCCCATGCCATCTGATCGTGGAATCGCAGTTCCCCCCTCCCAAGAGGTTCAGGAGCTCTGCTGCTAACCCTCACATCCCTGCTCGTTGTCCTTGACGAATGAGCCCCCCCAGCTTTCTAATCCCCCCCATTTTATCATGCTGTTGCACACCTGGAACTGACGCAGCTGGAGCACGTCGGGGGGCGCGAGGGAGGCATGCGCTCGTTGGGTGCACTGTCAGCTGTCACTTGCGCAGCTGCGGACGGAGACCCCTGGGATGCGGGGTGCAGGGATGCAAGGGCGGCCTCCGTCCCGGAACAGAAGAGCCTCCGTTTCCATTGTTCGCCGAGAGACGGTTTATCTCCAGTTTGGCTCCGGTTCTGGCCCTGTCCGGAGTGATTTAAGAGAAGGAGCACAGAGGGATCTATTGTTCGGGAAAATGGAGACGAGGCAGGAGGAGAGGGAGGAGGGAGGAGGAGGAGGAGGAGGGTTGAATTAGCCAAGGCTCCCTGCCTGGGGATTCCATGTGCAGTCGGAACGTGGAGAATCAGAGAAGCGGAAAGCGCTGGAAAGGAGGACGGTCTAACTGGAGGTCGTCTCGGCCAAGCCCTTGGTCTCCGATATCTCACGTGGACGTTTCTAAGAGATGAGTCCATATAGTCAAAGATTAATCAAATCCATGGCCAGGATCCAAGGAGCTTCTTTAGGATTGTTCTGGGAAGGGGAGAGAGACAGACCCCCCTGCCAGTTCCTGCTCATCTTCCAGGTCATCGCAAGAGTCCCTGCATTTGTGACACCACAGCCAGAATCATAGAATGTTAGAGTTGGAAGGGACCTTGCAGCTCATCTAGTCCAACCCCCTGCACTCTGCAGGAGCACAGCCGAAAGATAGCCCTACAACATACCCAAAAGATGGCAGCCCAGCCTCCGCTTGAAAACGTCCAGCGAGGGAGCATCCACTGCCACCCCAGGCAGTCTGTTCCACTGCTCAACCACTCTTAGAAGTTAGAATCATAGAATCATAGAATGTTAGAGTTGGAAGGGACCTTGCAGCTCATCTAGTCCAACCCCCTGCACTCTGCAGGAGCATAGCCGAAAGATAGCCCTACAACATACCCGAAAGATGGTCATTCAGCCTCCGCTTGAAAACATCTAGCGAAGGAGCATCCACCTCCTCAGGCTCAACCACTCTGACAGTTAGGAAGTTTCTCATGATATTTAGCGGGTAACGACTCCCTTGTAATTTCCACCCATTAGATCTCGTCTTGCAATCCGGAGAGAGAGAGAATAGATCCGCTCCACCTTCTACATGACAGCCCGTCAAATACTTGAAGACTGCAATCGTGTCCCCTCTAAGCCTTCTCTTTCCCAGGCTAAACAGACCCAACTCTTTCAGCCTTTCCTCGTAAGACTTGGATTCCAACCCTCTCACCATCCTGGTTGCCCTCTTCTGGACACGCTCGAGCTTGTCCACATCCTTCCTCAAATGTGGTGCCCAAAACTGGACACAGGACTCCAGGGATAAAAACATTAGAAGGCTAGGAGGAGCCCAGAGCATTTTACATGGACCTCCCCCTCCCCATTCTGGTTCCCAACTACCCTGTGAGATAGATTAGGCCGAGAGGGTCTGATTGGCTGGCTGAACAATATCAACCAATGAGCTTTGTGGCACAGTGTGGATTTGAACGCAAGTCTTCCCAGCCCTAGTCACTCTCACCACTACGTCGCACGGGCTTTCTTTCTTATAACAAAAGTACCAAGAAGTAGCCTCGTCTGGGGGACGGGGTCCCAATATTCCCCCTCTCCAGTGTGAAATTACAGACTAAAATCCTAAGGCTCAGAGCAAACTCAGTATCCTGCTTCCGACCGTGCTCAGTTCTGGGATGCTTACGACGGCTTCGCTCGTTGGAGGAGGGCCTTCTGCAGGTGCCACCCTGCAAACGGGCAAAATCAACAACTGCATGTACAGGTGCCTTCTCCGCGGTGGCCCCCGCCTTGTGGAACGGCCTGCCTCAGGAGGTCAGGATGGAACATGGAACCAGAATCTCATGGAACAGACAACAGCAGGTCATTCTTGGTGGTGGAAAGTGCCACCAAGTCACAGCTGCCGTCTGGTGACCCTGTAGGGCAGGGGTGTCAAACATAAGGCCCGGGGGCCAGAACCGGCCCGTCCAGGGCTCTTATGCAGCCCGCGAGCAACTGGTGCAAGGGAGGGAACAGGAGACTGCTGGGTGATGATCGTGGCTTCAGCATGGCAGGAAACAACCTCATCTTCGGCAGTCAAGCAGCAGGGGAGCATCTGCCCAGCATTGCACTGCTGGCTCTCCAGTCCACCCGTGTGGGTTTTCCTCTCCACCTCCCCTCCCAGCCCAAGGGGCCTTGCAGTGAGGATACACCAACTTGTTGCTTACCAGCTGCTGTCCTTGATAAAGTTTATCTCTACAGTACCTGGCATTTGTTTTAAGGCACGCATGGCCCGGTCCAACAGAGTCACGTTTATTTCAGATCCGGTCCTTGTAACAAATGAGTTTGACATCCCTCCTGTAGGATTTTCAAGGAAAGAGACATTCAGAGGCAATTAGCCAGTGCCTGCCTCGGAGCAGGAACTGTGGACTTCCCTGGTGGTCTCCCATCCAAGTCCTAACCAGGGCTGACCCTGCTTAGCTTCTGATATTCAATGAGACTGGGCTAGATTGGGCTATCCAGCTCAAAGCAGGAGAATGAGCCATAGAGTACCAACCAACTCATGGTGACTCCATCCAAAGGGCATTCCAGGCCAGAGACGAGCAGAGGTGGTTTGCCATATCCTTCCTCCACAGAGCAACCCCAGGCTTCCTTGGTAGTCTCCCGTCCAAGTATTAATCGTGGCCAACCCTGCTTAGCTTCCGAGATCTGATGAAATCGGGTGAGCCCGGGCCATCCAGGTCAGCGAGGTCATAACTAGGGATAGTCAAACACACGCTGATTTGCATTATCCCCTCTTTTGCCAGTTACAAATAGGGAGCCAATTTTTCAATGGACAGTTCATCGGTCTGTCGACCTGTTTGTAACCGTTGCTTCACCATATGTTCCTAACAACGCAGCACATCAGCTTTTCACATATAAGAACATAAGAAGAGCCCTACTGGATCAGACCAGTTCCTCTGGAGGGCCAACAAAAGGGCAGAGAGAACGAGGCCTTCATGAGAACATCAGAAGAGCCCTGCTGGATCAAACCAATAGTCCCTCTAGCCCAGCATCCTATCTCGCACAGGGGCCAACCAGTTCCTCCGGAAGGCCAACAACACAGTTTTTATTTTTCGGACTATCCCTTGTGTTCAATAGGTTCAAGCACTTCTTATTAATGGGCAGACCTCTGTGACAATATGCTTTCAGCGTCAAAATGCCTCACACATCGCATGGTGTTAATCACTTCTGATGAAGTTTGTTCTCAAAACGACGTTGAAGCCGGACTCTCGATAAAATCTTTGGACCTGTAATACTTTTGGAGATGTAATAACTTTCGGATTTGTATTAATGTTCAGGTTTGTATATTTATATTGGGATATTTTGTAATTATTTGTTGTACACTTTCAATGTAATTAATTTGCAATTGATAGCAACTTCCCCAGTTTGTGTTTACTGATTCTGTTTTACTGGGAGGTCTTTGTGGTGGTTGTTGATTGGCCACTGTGTCAGACAGGAGGCTGGACTAGATGGACCACTGGTCTGATCCAGCAGGGATCTTCTGATGTTCTTATGAAGGCCTCGGCCTCTATGCCCTGTTGTTGTTCCTCCAGAGGAACTGGCTGGCCACTGTGTGAGACAGGATGCTGGACTAGATGGACCACTGGTCTGATCCAGCAGGGCTCTTCTGATGTTCTTATGAAGGCCTCAGCCTCCATGCCCTGTTGGTGGCCCTCCGGAGGAACTGGTCAGCCACTGTATGAGACAGGATGCCAGACTAGACGGCCCACTGGTCTGATCCAGCAGGGCTCTTCTGATGTTTTTATAAAGGCCTCAGCCTCCATGCCCTGTTTTTGGCCCTCCAGAGGAACTGGTCGGCCACTGTGTGAGACAGGATGCTGGACTAAAGGAACCACTGGTCTGATCCAGCAGGGCTCTTCTGATGTTCTTATCATTTCACCCCCTTTTTGTAGACTGAAAAGCTCCAGGTTCTCCAGCTTTCCCTCTTGGAAAAGGTGCTGCAACCCCCTAATCATCACATTTGCTCTCCTTTGTACTTTCTCCAGCTCTGCAAAATCTCTTACGAGATACAGTGACCAGCACTGAACATGGCATTCCACATGAGGCCGCAACATAGCTTCGGGATTCCAAGAGGGTTGCCAAGTCCTACCTCAATGATCAGGACTGGACGTTTCTTTGGTATCCCTGCCCCCCTTAGACTTTGTCTTTGTGCTATGGGCGAAGTTGATGATATTGTACATTATATTCTGAGATGACCGTGGCATGAAGCCCTTAGGCTAAAGTACATCATCCCTATTATTCTGCACAGGGCTTTTTTTTGTGGAAAAAGCCCAGCAGGAACTCATTAGCATAATAGGCCACACCCAACAGCAGAAACCTATTGGCATATTAGGCCACACCCCTGACAGCACAGCTCATTGGCATTATAGGCCACATCCCCATGTTACCAGAAGTGTGGTCATCCCAGCCACACCCACCTTTTGCTTCTTATTCTGTTTACCATGTTTGTTGTCAAAACCCAGGGCTTTTTTTGTAGCAGGAACTCCTTTGCATGTTAGGCCACACACGCCTACTGTAGCCAATCCTAATGAGTTTCTGCTGTTGGGCGTGGCCTATTATGCTAACGAGTTCCTGCTGGGCGTGGCCAACTCGGGAGCCAGCTGGAACTCCGTTCCTGTGCGTTCCTGCCCAAAAATAGCCCTGATTCTGCAGCATAATGGACTCTCCGATCTGGATCTGGTCAAATTTTTAGTCTCAGACCTTGACCACAATGTCTCTAGCAGAATGGCGTTATTTGCCTTAGCAACGAGGAAAATCAGAATGAGTTTAGTATTTAACACAAAGAAGAAGTAGTATAGTACTGATATTTTTCTATTATCTACATTACCATTTTATGACCTGATGTATTATGTTATGGCCTATGGCTAAGACAATAAACTTATACTTCTGCTCCTACCTTATCTTTAGCGGGGGGAGTCCCAGCCCTCCCCGGGAGTTCTTCGGTGCGCACGCTATGCACGCGCTTCACAATGACATCACCCAGAAGTGACGTCATCGTGTCGGGCACGTTGGGGGCGGGGCCACTATCATTCAAGGGAAAACCATAGAGTTTTCCCTCAAATGATAGGGCGTCCCCCCACAACGTGCCCAACGCAATGATGTTACCTCTGGTTGACGTCATCACGCCGGGCACGTCTCCGTTCTCCCAGGACTTTGGGGTGGGGTTCCCCCCGGCGGCCCTATCCAGGCCGGCGGGGAATGGACCCATCGAGCGGGGGGTTTCCCCGCCCACCTGGATTCCAACGTCGAGGTGGTGGCTGGAGATCTCCTGGAATTGTAACTAGTCTCCGGGTGATAAGAGATCAGTTCCCTTGGAGAAAATGGCTGCTTTGGAAGGTGGACTCTATGGCATTATACCCCACTGAAGTTTCTCCCCTCCCCAAACCCCTCCCTCTGCAGGCCCCAACGTCTCCAGGTATTTCCCAGTCCAGAGCTGTCAACCCCAAAGGTGGGTTACAAATGCCTTGTAAGATTTCCAGAGCCAAACATGCGCTGAAAAATATTCCCAGGATACCTTGGGGCGCATCAGAGCGCCCTTGCTGTTCTCCGCGGCCGACAGCAGCCAAAGTAGGCTATGCAAATAAACAAAAGGATGCGATTTTCCATAACTGATTTCCATAAGTGGCAGAACTTAGTTTTGCTTGATGCAAATTCGGCGTTTGGCACAGGAATTCAACACCAGCCCTGTGCAGATGTCTGGACTCTAGGCACAAGGAGTGCGGCCAGGGCAGGCTTCACCCCGGCCTACACCAGAGTGACGCTTTCCCATTTTTCCTCCAAACTACCTGGTCTCGTTTTTGAAGCAGAACTGGCTGATTGGGAATCCTCGGCGTGTGTTCTAGTTCCCAATCGAAAAGGTACCACGGTTGCCACCTGTCCAGGTGGTGCCTGGAGATCCCCTGGGATTACACCTGATCTCCAGATGACAGTGGTCAGTTCCCCTAGAGAAAATGGCTGAGAGGGTTGACTCAGGGCCGGCTCGCCCACTAGGCGAACTAGGCGCTCGCCTAGAGCGCGCCAGCCCTTAGGGACGCCAAACTGGCACCCGCCCCCCCTCACCAAAAGGGGCCCCCCGCCAAAAGCCCTGCAACTTTCTTGACTGGGTGGGTGACTGCTGCACGCTGCCGGGTCTTTCAGTGCGCTCAGAAGCGCAGCCATCCTCCTCTTCGAGGAGCAGGAGCCACTGGCCTCCCCACCTCCAGGAATTAGTGGTTGGGAGCGCAGACTCTAATCTGGGTGAGCCGGGTTGGATTCCCCCACTCCTCCTCCAAATGCAGCTGCTGGTGTGGCTTTGGCTCAGTCACAAGTTCTCTCAGAGCTGTTCTCTCAAGGGCAGTCCTCGAAAGAGCTCTCTCAGCCCCACCGACCTCACAACCTTTCAGATTTTGTGTTGTTCATTCTTCCTAAAATGCATTTATGTTTGAAAATTGGGGGCGCACGGGGGGGGCCCCGCCAAAAGGTATCCTCGCCTAGTGTGCAAAAAAACCCGGGGCCGGCCCTGATGTGGACTCTATGGCCTTATGTACCCTGCTGAGGTCCCTCCCGTCCACAAACCCTGCCCTCTCCAGGCTCCACCCCCAAATATTCAGGGTGTCCTAGTCCAGCTTGACCAGCCTGAATCCAGTGTCGCTGAAGACTCCTCAGGAGTTGAGAAGCCACATGCAGTCAGCTCTGAACTAGCTAAAGTTAGTGGATTAGAGATCCAGGAGCCTCCAGATTCATTGCCGGCAGCTGACGTTGACACACCCAGGCACAGCTCTGAAGCAGCCAACGAAGCACAGCTACAGGAAAGTAGCCCACCAGGCTCTCCCCATTAACTGAACAGCGAAGGGAAAGGCTGCAGCAAGAGTTAAGGACACGCAGACAGAGTGCTCGCCTCTTGGCTCGGCGCCAGCTGCTTAATGATAGCAGTTCTGAGTAAGTGCAGGGGCTGTAAATCAGGCTTGTTAAGGAATGCCTATATGAATCAGACCTGAAGAACTGCAGATTGTGGAAGCAATGTCTCACAACTGTGTGAGCTTCACGACCACAACTCTGGACTCTGCCTGCTTCCTGTGACCTTTGGACTGACCCTTGACTCTGCTTTTTGGACCTGCCTGAACCTTGCTGATCGATGACCTTGGACTGCCTTAATTCTGCTTTCCTGAACAACCCATGAACTCTGACTGCTGCTAAACTGGTATTTAATCTCTGGACTGGACTCTCGATTGTGCCCTAACTCTGTTGCCTTATTCTGCCTGTATTGCCCAATCAGAGTTTGCCATTCTATGAATTAACAGCAATAAAAAAGGATATGTTTTAGTTATCAACAGGGGTCATTTCGTAGAAAAAGAGGTGCAGGAGCTCATTAGCATAACTCATTAGCATTACTGATTTGCATATGCCACACCCGCTGACATCACTGGAAGTGTGTCAGAAGGCAACACCCACCGCTCAGGCTCCACTGGACTGTTTTGGATTGCTAGCTATTGGGGGGGGGGGATGTGCCAATCTGTCCTCGCAGAGGAGGGAGAGCTTGCACCTGAATAAAACTTGGTCTTAAAGGTGCCACTGGACTGCTTTGGACTGGGGGGGGGGCAGGGAGAGCTCTGCAACTTATCTGGCTGCTTCTTGCTCTGACTGAGGGCTGCTGGGAGCAGGGGGTGGGGCTTGTTGCATGTGCCCGCCCCCTGGGCTCTTTACTGCCGGAGCTCCACTCCTGTGCGCTCCTACAGGAAATGACCCCTGGTTGTCAAGCTTCTTTTCCCATGGAAGTACATACAGCTGTGTGCACTGATAACATATTACAAACCAGCAGTCTTCCTGTGGTTGTGTCTGGGACCATTAACCTGGATTCTCTAGTCAGGATTGTTCACCTTCAAGATCAAGACGATGGTGTCCACCAGAGCAGAAAGGGGCTGGTCCAGTGCTAGTAGAAAATTGCAACTGATTTGAGCCTCTAGCAGGACTGCTCCCCTCTTGTCAGGGAAACGTGGAAAGCTGGGGATATGAGACCCAGGGAGGAAGCAGGGGTGGGCAGTTTGGGTTACTGACCTCAGTGCATTCTCCTGAAATCAGAGCTGATCTTGAGACTACAGATGACAGTTCCCCAGGAGAAAATGGCAACCCTGGAGTGTGGACTCTTTGTAGGGTTGTCATCCTCCAGGTGGCACCTGGAGATCTGCTCTTACAATTGATCTCCAGGCAACCAAGATTCGAATCCCCACTAGTGCTATGGAAGCTCACTGGGCGTCCTTGGGCCAGTCAGCAATGCCCGCCTCCAGGTGGGACCTGTGGATCCCCCGGAATGACAGCTCATCTCCAGACAATAGCGGTCAGTTCCCCTGGAGTAAAAGGCTGCTTGGGAGGGTGGCGCCACACTCTGCCGAGGTCCCTCCCCAAACCCCGCCCTCCCCAGGCTCCGCCCACAAACATCTCCAGGTATTTCCCCACCCAGAACCGGCAAACCTAACCCTAGGGCATCACATCCCGGCTGAGCACCCTCCTCTCTCCAAAATCTGCCTTCCCCAGACTCCAACCTCCAAGTTTCTAGGAGATGGCACCCCTAAGAACCAGTGTAGTCTATGGTTGGACGAGGTTGGGGGGGGGGGGAGAGACCTGGCTTCAAATCCCTGCTTCCCGTAGAAGTTGCTGGGTGACCCTGAGAGTGTCACTCCCTCTCATTAGGGTGGCCGGGTTCTCCCATCTTGCCGGTGAGGGGACCTGGGAGGCATTCTGGGAGTGGGCGGGGACATCCCCAACGTGCTGACGCCACCCGGAAGGGTTGTCATTGCACTGGCAACGTCAGGGGCAACACTCTGGTTTTGGGCAAAATTCTATGGTAAAATTGGGGACAAACCGGAGAGCTTTGCCCAAAAACCAGAGTGTCGCTGCACGACATCCCCAACGCGATGAGATCACTTCCATGTGATGTCAGCACGTCGGTGACGTCGCGTGGGGATGTCGCTCTTTGTGGGCCGGGTTTCCCCTGCTGGCCAGATGGCCAGTGGCAGGCAGAAGCCCCCAAAACCGGGGGGGGGGGGTGTTCCTGTCTGGACTTGGAGAATAGCAGCCTCACCTCCCACCTCACAGAAGGGTAGGGAGCAGACGATGAATTCTGTGGCGGGATAAAAATCTGTTAAATAAGGAAAAACAACAGGAACAGGACTATGGGAAATGTTCTCTTCCTTACCCAATGCTTCATATGTTTACTGTAGACCAATGCTCCCTCTATGCTGTAGAGTCTTGTGAGCAAAAGTTCTACTTTGTGAGCTCCTGGCATGAAAGTTGTGAGCAAGCGATTTGGCTACTGCAAAAACTAGCTTGCTCTGGAGCCCTCCTTCCTGAGCGGAGACAAAAATGTGTGAGCCAGAGGCTAAAAAACGGTGAGCTAGCTCACACTAACTCGACTTAGAGGGAACACAGCTGTAGACTCTATGCACATGATGGGAAGGAGTGCAGTAGAGTTGCCGCTCCGAGCCTGGCAACCAGAGGGAGGGGTGGCTCAGGGACATCATGGGTGGTGGCATTGCCAGACTAATGACATCACTTCCAGGGAGAACTTGGAAGTGAAGGCAAGGTAGCTCTAGGAATCTTTGGAAACTCTATGGTAAAACCATAAAGTTTCCAATGATTCCTGGAGCTACCTTTCTCCACTTCCTAGTTTCCCCCCAAAGTGACATTTTCATACCAGCAACACTACTAGTTTGGGGTTTTTCAAGAAGAGAAGATTGGATTTATACCCCGCTCTCTACTCAGAGTCTCAGAGTGGCTTACAATCTCCTTTCCCTTCCCCTCCTCACAACAGACACCCTGTGAGGTAGGTGAGGCTGAGAGAGCTCTTTCGAGAACTGCTCTTGAGGGAACAGCTCTGAGAGAACTTGTCACTGACCCAATGTCACCCAGCAGCTGCATGTGGAGGGGTGGGGAATCAAACCCGGTTCTCCCAGATTAGAGTCTGCTGCTCTTATCTACTACACAAGAGCTGGCTCTTTTCCCCCTCTGCCACTGGGGGTTTAGCAGGCCCAGTGTGCAGCCCGGGGCACTCCAATCCTACCCACCCCCCACGCCAGCCACCATGTAACTGATCACCCCTAGATTTCAGCCCACTAGGACAGGCCTAATGCTTCCTGTATTGCACGTTCCACATAGGCCCAAATGGCTTGTGTGATATTCCACTAATTGAATGTAGTAATGAGGACAAAGGCGGATAATGCGACGAGGAATATTGAGTTGGGTCTCCCTGCGAATCTGCAATCAAGGGCAACATTCCTGGTATAATGGGGCTTAAGTGTTTTCTAATGTATTCTTGAAAATGCCAGCATACGCTCTCCCTACTTCCTTGAGAATGCAGGGCCTGAATGAGCCGCCATCTTCCTGTTCTGACCTTTCGAATGCCTGAAGGGCAGAAGGAACGTTATTGTTTGGAAAACGTTATGCCAATAATTCCTCAACTGTCCTCTGGGAGATTAAGTAGACGGTGACAACATTTTGACGGTGGTTGACAGTCCGTTTCAGAAAAGGGAGGCGCCAGAACGTGAACTTGCCTGGCTGGGAATGGGTTGCAGTTACTGGATGGAGTGGGAAAAGAGCTCGGCGTATGCTCAGGAGCCCTTTATTTTGCTGTCACCAGCTAGATTTGCATCCAGCACTAGAAAGAGATTCTTGGACAGATTGCTGGCGAAGAAGAAGAGGAGGAGGAGAAGGAGATTGGATTTATACCCGGCCCTTCACTATCCAAAAGAGTCTCAGAGCGGCTTCCAATCTCCTTCCCCTCCCCACAACAGACACCCTGTGAGGTAAGTGGGGCTGAGAGAGCCCTTTCGAGAACTGCTCTTGAGAGAACAGCTCTGAGTGAACTTGTGACTGACCCAAGGTCACACCAGCAGCTGCAAGTGGAGGAGTGGGGAATCAGACCCGGTTCTCCCAGATTAGAGTTCGCGCTCCTAACCACTACACCAGACTGACTCTCCAGGGAAAGACTGAACTACAGCTCAAGGCCCTGCATTAAAGAGGGGCTGCCAGTATCTAGAGTGTTTTTCCCTGGCACTGCCAACAACAGAGAGCCCCCTCCCACTTCTATATTAATTTATTTTAAACATTTATAAACTTGCCTGTTCGCCTAACATGCCAGGATCAACAGGAACTATAAAAATGCATTAAGCCGTGTATGTTAAAATAGAAAAATACTTTGGATGTTGAGGAGTTTCCCCCCTTCTTGTTCTTTTCAGTTTGTTTTGAAAGAAAGAAAGAAAAAGAGAGAGAACACTTTAAAAACAATAAGACTGAATACATTTAAAACAGCGTTCTAAGGAAGGATGGAATCACTCTACAAAACATGCACTTCTCGCCCGCAGTCGCCTCAAAATAAGAATAACGTGCAGAGCTTACATTTGTGTGCCATCTTTTCTCCAAGGAGAACAGGGTGGCCCTCACGGAGGGGGGGGGGGGAGTTAGCCCATGTAGAGTTGCCAACGTCTGGCTAGGGCCCAGAGATCTCCCAGGGCTATAACTGCACTCCAGGCGGCAGAGACCTCCTGGAGAAAATGGAGGACGGACTCGAGGCCATTAGGGCCTGCTGAGGTCTCTCCCCTCCTTAAACGCGCTGTCCACAGAATCCATCTCCAGATGTCTTGGGATTTTCCCCATCTTAATCTCTTGTCACTCTCCTAGCCAGGGGTCATTTCGTAGAAAAAGAGGTGCAGGAGCTCATGAGCATAAGTCATTAGCATAACTTATTTGCATGTGCAACACCCCCTGACATCACCGGAAGGGTGTCAGAAGGCAACACCCACCACTCAGGCTCCCCTGGACTGTTTTGGATTGCTAGCTATGGGGGGGGGGTGCAGATCTGCCCTCGCAGAGGAGGGAGAGCTTGTACCTGAATAAAACTTGGCCTTAAAGGTGCCACTGGACTGTTTTGGATTGCTAGCTGGGGAGAGGGAATGCACAGATCTGTGCAGGAAGGAAGGAGAGAAAGAAAGAGAAGGAAAGAGGGAGGGAAAGAAAGAGGGAAAGAAAGAGGGAAAGAAGGAAAGAAGGAGGGCTGTTTCTTGCTTCTAGTGGCTCAGGGTTGCTGGGAGCAGCTGGTGGGGCTTGTTGCATGTCCCCGCCGCCCTCGGAGCAGGGGGCAAGGCTTGTTGTATGTGCCCGCCCCCTGGGTTCTTTACTGCCGGAGCTCCACTCCTGTGCACTCCTGCAGGAAATGACCCCTGCTCCCAGCATTCCTGTGCCACTGGCTGTTGAGGCTGAGAGAGAGTGGTTTACCCATGGGAACAGGGTTGCCTGCCCTGGGTTTGGAAATACCTGGAGATTTGAAGGTGAAACCTAGGGAAGCTGGCTTTAGGGAAGCAAAGGTACTCAGGCCCTGGTTGGATGGAGATTTTGCCGCGCGAAAGGCATGAATGTTGGATGGATTTTCGGGACGCGATCACACCGCAACATCTGAGAAGTGTAGCGCACCCGTGGCCAACCTGTGGCGTCCCGCCGAAGATGCGGCGTTAAAACGTACCAAGGAAAGTGCACTAGTATCCGGAAAACGCGCAGCACAGGTGGGCATCGGATCGCGGGAGCGCTAGTATCCCATGGCATCCGGCACCCGTCCATGTCCCATCGCAAACCAGATGTTTTTTGTAAGCGCATGCGCACAAACACAAAACTGAAAGCAGTGCTGCTCCGCAGAACTGTGCCTGTGCACAAACGCGAAACGCTTGTGTGATCACGCTGCGCCCTTTCTTTGCCACACTGCAGCATCGCCGTGTGATCGCCAGCTAACAGCCAAAGCACGGAGACTCAGGGGACCATGTGATCGGGCTACTGCGCTTTATTTTGCTCCGGGGTGAACAGCCACGCCTCCCCACACACACACATTATCTGGCCCGTGTGACCCTTCTCTCAGTAGGGTATAATGAGGAGGAGGAGGAGGAGATTGGATGTTAGGCCACACACCCCTAATGTAGCCAATCCTAATGAGTTTCTGCTGTTGGGTGTGGCCTATTATGCTAATGCATTCGTGGCCAACTCGGGAGCCAGCCGGAACTCCGTTCCTGTGCGTTCCTGCCCAAAAATAGCCCTGAACTACCAAAACAAGGGTAGGAGCTCTCGTGAGTCACTGCTCACTTCTTCAGATAGATTTGATTTGATTTATTCAATTTCTACCCCGGCCTCCTGGCCAAGGGCGGCTTACATGAAATAACATAAAATTTACAATACACATCAAACAAATTAGCACCAACAATTATTAGACAATTCTAAAGTCATAAAACATAATAAAGTGCTAGTGTCAATAATTTCACAGCGGTAGTTGTTACTCAATTCCCTCTCTTCACAGTTGGCTCTTCGGTCTTCTTAGACCCTGTTCACACGCGGAATTTGTAGCGGGAGAGGCACGAACGACGAACGTCGGGTAGAATATACGGGTGTAATCACATCTGGCAAGCGTAGCACACCCATCGCCGACCCGTAGCATCCGCCCAAAGATCCGGAGTTAAAAAATACCTGGGAAAGCCTACTAGCAAACGGTTTGCTACGGGCCGCTAACGAAATACCTACATGTGATTGCTCAAGTGTGCTCCTCTTGCCATATTGATGTGCGCCGAAAACACGCGCCAACAAACAAAACCCCACTTTGCTGCCACGGCATATGATCACGTTCTGGCGTGTTAAATTGTGCCAGCGCGAAAAGCCACGCCTCCCCCCCCCC